>NW_020955232.1:128577-404324 GCF_003031625.1 Empidonax traillii
TTCTCCAAAAATGTGCTTTTATAGTAGCCGTGTCTAGTGCATAATTTCAGTGAGGGCCAGGGCACTGCAGGAATCCTCTGTCCACCTGTGCCAGTGACCTGCTCAGTGTTACATCTTGGTGGAGAAAAACAGAACTTATTCCTTGCCTCTGGGTTTCTTTGTCGAGGTTCATAGTGCAAAGGCCGAGACATTGAGAGGAATTAGAGTTGAGGGTGTAAGAGCACCTGGAAAACTCTTTATTTCACATGCATTTGCCTGCCTGATGCAACGTGGTTAGTCGAGGTCAGGACATTTAATTGTCAGCGAAATGGAGAGCAGTTTGTTTGTTACTTACATGTGAACTACTCCAAGACCCTTCTGTCATCAGACTGATTTCACTGCCAAGGACACACTTTATTTCTTGTGAATATCCTGTGACATCCACCCTATGCACTGGGGGTCAATTCCTCATGGTCAGACCCTCCGCTTCTAAATCTGAGTAGCTCTATTTAAGTCACTGATACTCTAGAAATTTATGCCAGGTGAGCCTGTTTCATAATATTAAAAAAACAGTCTTTGAATTCAGTGTTGATTTCTTTATGAGTTTGTATGAATTTTGCATTGTAAGAGAAGAGATGTGAGGGCCATATGAAATTCTTGCGTGCACCGAGTCTACCAGCTTACAAACAACTTGTGTGGCAAATTAAGCTGCTTGAAAACATTTTGAAATGGGACAAAAAAATCTGTTCTCATTTGTCAGCTGTTAAGAATTGTGGACTGTGGGACTTCAGGGGTCTGAAGGATGCTCTGTCCTTCTCACAAGTGCATTCACATTTGTTAGTCTCTTCCCCAGGAATTGCTGGTTATCTCATAAACAATTCAGTGCTGATTTTGGTGTTTTTCTGTGCAGTTACCAGTGTTTGTAGAGACTTTTGAAAAGGAAAAAAAAGCAGTTGATTTTGAATGTAATCGTTTGCAGCAAAAGAAGAAATGCATTGGAAGGGCAGTGACTGAACTCTTCGCTGGGCTGAGAAGGCTCTGCTGGTGTTCTGGTGGCTCTGCAAGCTGTGTGTGTGTGTGACCTGCAGCACAGCACTTGGGAATGCTGGCAAAGCAAGTGAATGTATAAATGCTCCGTCAGAGCATCCCGACATCCCTCTTTTCTAATGACTGAACTGTTTGTTCATGTAAAGACATTTCTTTGGCATTCCCAGAGACAGTTGTGTTTGTGAAGGACGTTTTTAATATGTCAGTCACAGCCCAGAAATACCAGGCATGGACTTTGGAGCTTTCTCAACATGCATTTGTTACAGTCCTCTCTACTGAGAAAACCAGAAAATACCACCAAGAGGATATCTTTTGCTTCCCCTCTGCTTCTTACAACCTCACAGTTGTCTGAAACCTCAAGTCCACGTGGCTTTCCTTTTAATTCTTCCTGCAGGAAAGCATGTGGGTTTTATTCTCCTCATCTATTAATTGGCTCATGCGAAAGGATGGTTTGCAACTGCAACAGTCTCATGGAGAAGCCGCTTCTTAAGCAGAAATGTCTGACTGCTCTTCACTTGGAAGTCAGTGAGACATTTTATCCTCACCCACCTCACAACTGTAGCTGACCTCCTAGTCTTTGAAGATCTGAGCTCTGAGAATTTAGGCTTAATCCAGGAGGAACTCCCACTAATTCCAAAAGATATCCCATACATGAAGGTCTGATAAGACCAAGATCTTGGAGGGATGAACACTTTTAGTTTAAGAATTCACATGTTTCAGTTTAGGAGTCAGAAAAACAGACACAAACTACAGTATATGATTAATTTTTATTGGGTATTTTTAAGGGAAGTGTCTGCTAAAGTAGAGTTTAGAACACAGTGAGTGGGCCACACAGTGAAAAAAAAATCAGTAATCAGTGTTTCATTACTAAGGCAATGAACAAATAACAGACACTGTCAAGACAAATAAGGGGCTCCTGATTTTCAAGGGTTTGGAGTGTCTCATGCAGATTCATCCCAATTTTATCTTGTTTGGTCCTTTTGAATCTCTAAGCCTGTACCATTTCCTGGAATTCTGTGAAAGATAAGAGATTATTTACTGTAGAAATACTGACATGAAAGGATTAGGAGTAACAGATTAGTAACATATCAAGAGATTTAGAATAGGAATGAACAGAAAACAGTTCCCTGACAGATGACCAGAGAAGAAACATGTATGGAAAAGAGGCTTTGCCTAAAGGTCCTCTTCTAAACAGCAGATGGAAAGGCAGTGTTTTGCTGACATTTATAAGGAATAATAAAATATTCAGGGTAGTTTTAGCCTTCTCTCTGCATAGTATTAATCCTAGGCAAAAATACTGCAATGGATTATGTAGAATTTGAGTAAGAAGTAGTTAAGAGCTGAACTAAAAAAAAAAATTAAATGTGAGGCCATGTGTTTTATTAGCTGTTTGTAGTGCTTCAGTAGTTGAGAAATGTTGATTTAGAGCAGAGTCTAAAGCCAAAAAATTGTGCAGTTGCATGTGGTATGATCCTGGAGTATTGTGTGATGCAATAAAACACTGTTATTGAAAGGTTTTTAAATGTTTGGCTTTGGTGAATTAGTGTCTGATCAGTGCTGTCCTGAATGACTATATTAGTATATGGATCGCTCCATAAATCATGTGTGTTTATTCTGGCATGGTTCCCAAGGAACTGGATTTAATTCCTTCCAAAGAAAGAAACAGAAGAGCCGTGTCCTGCTGGTGCAGGGAGCTGGGGAATCTGCATGCCAGCACATTCCCTGCGTGCTCTTCCCTAAGCCCCTTCCACGCTGGCCTGGGCACTCGCTGCTCTCCCAGGGCAGTGCCAGCCCTTTGTGTGAGTGTGCTCCGTGCTCAAACAGGGCTCAGAGATGGGCAATTGGGAGAGCAGGAGGTTTCTGCACTGAGCAGCCATTAAATCCCACCAGCATTTCCAGCGGTGAGTGCAATCTGCTGCTTCCTAGAACCTGCAATCTGCTCCTTCCTGTGGGGTCCTTACCCTGCCACTGAGGATAAACAGCATCCAACAGATCCTGCTGGGGGATCTTGTGTTAGAGCAGTGATCTGATCATTCTGTTCTCCTTGTTATGCAAAGCAGATATTGAACTGTGCTGCTGGCTCCTGCACATTGAAATTGTCAGCCAGTGACTGGGGGAATTTCTGTGGGGAAATAGCTGCTGTAAATGAGCTGCTGTTGGTTCTTCTGTGGACAGCTGGTTCTTTGTTCTTGCTATTACATTTGTGTACTACAAGTGATACCGGTGCTGCCTTACATCAGTCAGGGGGAGGAGAAATAAGGGGCAGCTCCCTTCAGAACAACTGGAAATTTGAGAGTGAGTAGCAACAGGAAAGTTCCTCGGGGGTTTTTGACTTGTTTGTGCCAAAGGAGTTGCAGGTATGAACCTGTAAGACCAGGGACCATGACCACCTTTAAAAGGTTGCTGCTGCAAGGGTTTCAGTAAAATTACTGGAGGTGCATTAATGTACTATCAACATAAAAGAGAATCACAGACCATGACAACACCCCTGAGGAGCCTCGTTCTGCATCTAAACAAGTCAGTACCTTCAGCCCCAATTTTCCCGTCCCCGTCGTGATCTGCAGCTGCCAAGAAGGTCTTGGTTTCTGAGGTGGTTAACACCCTGGCTCCACACTCAAACCTCTGAAGGAAATACCTTGGAAGAGAACAGCTTTGGTTTAGATTTTCACACAATGTTATTTTTCTGTGCTTGTTGTATAATCAAACTGATCGTTATCTCTACACCATTTACCACAATAGCCAAGCCCTTCAAACTCTGCTTTGTTTGATAAGCTAAATCTTTGTTGTATATATTTCTGCTTTGTAAGTCCAACCCTGATACAACTGATTCTGCTATCAAAACCCAGCCTCAGGGAGTTATTTTTTTCTCTACTAAGCATCAAAGGCAGGTATTACTAATTTGTTTTTCTCCGTAGGGATTATCCATTTAAATACAACTTTCACAATCTGCTGAAGGTTTCATCAACATTTGGCATAACTTGTGTTCACATTTGCAGAACAGTTCTGGAAAGTAAAAAGTGCTGATAGCTTGGGAACATCTAAATAGTTAATAAAATCCTTACTTGAGCTCATCTTCCTCAATAAAGCCACTTTGATCATTGTCGAGAATCCGGAAGATCTCCTTGAGCTGGCTGCTACTCTTTTTAGACATCCCACTGATCTGAAAGAATTTTTTGGGACTAAAGGAATCTGGAGCTGAAAATAAATTAATAAACAAATTAACCCCGGGCCACTGTGTTCACTGTTCCTAAATGGCCTGAGGATGCTGCTTTGTGACATTATAATAGCTCTAAGCATGAACAGCAGGTGAAGCCCTTCAAGGAGTGAATGAATTTACCCTCCTGCCCCATAACCTCCTAAACATCGAACAGAATCCCGTGGGGAGAAGCTGCAAACTGCCAAGAGAAACCAGTTATGAACAAACATTCAGTGCCAGCTGAGTAAAGAGATTACAGAAATCAGTTTAAAATATGCACTTGCTCAGTATTCCTTCAGGCCTGAGTCCAGCTTGCCCTGTGTTACCCAAAACTGTCGATTCGCAGAGTTTGAATTGTTTGCTCACCTTGGCAGTCCCTCAGAGCAGCAGCAATATCAGAAGGGCTTAGGATGTCTGTGAGGCTCATTTTAAACCTGTGCAAAAGAGTGGATTGCAAACAGAGCTAAGTGCAAATGCATCTTGTGTTTTGAAGAACACTATAAGGATAACAAGACTTCTATCAGTAAATCAATCTAATTGATCAAACCAGCCCCTCTGCTATTCCTAACAAATGGCAAGATTTAGTACACTACTTCCTTCAAAACAGCAGTGCTGAAATAGTACTCTTTAATAGTGCTTTACAGAAATCAGGTTGTGAGTTGATGATCAATTTTTTTGTCATTTACCTTCAGCCTATTTAAGTACAACACATTTTTAAGCTCAGTGTGACCATTAATTTAATAATTAGTCTTACTGGAATGCATAGCCCCAGGCAACACAAATAACAGTAGATGCAGTGGGAAAAGGAAAGGCAAGAAAGTTTACTTCTATTGTCTCCCCCAACAGCTCTGAAGAATAAAAAGAAAACTGATACTTATCTATATAAGGTCCATCCATATGTAATTCCAGCAATTAAAAGAAAAATCTTAGAACAATAATTATTGTACTTACTGCTGGTGCAACTCTGCACAGTAAATTAATTTAATTATTCTCAAGTCAGCTGCTCACCTTTAGAGTTTTCTCAGCTAAGTAAAGGAAAAATAGCTGAGGAGACACCAGGCAAAATAGTAATGTTGGCTCTACTTGCTACTCTGTCTTATAAAGGATTCAAAAAGTGACAATAACCACTGCTTAGGTTACACTTTCATGGATCAGGTGTTTGAACTGAGACCTGGCTCAAATTTCTTCCTTAACTAATTAAACTTTTCTTTCTATTTATATCCCGAGATAATATTGACAAGAAGAACTTTTTATTTCAATAAATCCACTCTTGTTTATTTAAGTACAGCTCTGCCATTGAAACAGCCTCTCCTTCTCCAGGTATGTTAACAGGTAACCTCTGCACCTGCAAGTCCCTCCTCAGAAGAGACTCCAGCTGTCAAATCCTTATGAAAATAAATGAGTTTGTTTTCCCTAAGTCTGTTGATCCTTTGGAACGTGGAAGGGAGGTGGGAGATGAAAGATCAGAGGTGGCAATGTGTCATTCTGACAAAGATGACTTGTCACCAAGAGAGAGGAAAGCAAGCCCTACTTTGGGTGATCTCTCTCCAGTGAGATTCATTTCATACTTCCTGACCATGTTCTAAATTACAGGAACAGAAACCAAAGCCTTCAGTGACACAGAACTATGAACTAGGTACAGCTGAATAAGTTCACCTTGCTGTCAGCATTCCTTGGAAGATTATGTGTAATCAGGTGGCCTATGTAATGATCTATTTTGAGTATTTTAAATTACATTAAATTAATAACAGACTATTACTATAAACAATAGTTGTGGTGAGTTGTAGGAATCAGACTTTGCTAGTCTGGAAATGAATTTATATACATCTAACACACACTCTCACAATCTGTTTCCTTAATGTGACATTTAAATTGGAGGTATAAATAAGTGGTGGTTTGTTATATATTTCAAGAGCATTAATTTTGGGACAAAAAAAGTAAGAAAATTCATAACAGCAGATGTAAGGTTTTCCTTGTCAGACAAAAATCTATTTCCAGCTTTAAGCAGGTTTATATGGACAAAATTCTAGGACACAGGCCAATAAAACTCATTGGTTAGACTTTATTGTGTAGCAGCCTATCATGGTATCTAAAGTAATATTCTCTTACTAGATGAGCATTGCTTTATTTTTCATGGGTGGAAATAGCATGATCTACCAAACAGATACTATTTTTTATAGTACCAACAGTTACAAATTACACTGTGGAGTAAAGCAGTAATAAATTTAAACCTTGGTGTAAATGAATGGGCTGCAGTGAGTTTACTCCTGCTTGGTTTAATGACAGGGAGAGAAGTGTCAGCCACAGCAACTGTTCCACAGCTCTGCTTGAGTTTGGACATAGCAATACCAGGTGACAGGAGCACAAAAAGCAGACATAATGTCATGATACTTTTACCCTTTTTGCAACATCTGTTGCAAACAAGAGAAAGTGGCTTAAACCACAAATAATCAGCCTTGCCTTTGGTCCCAAACACCAGCATCTGGTAAGGAAACAACTCTCCCTTTTTTTGCTCCCAGTAGGAAAACTGTCCATAGTAAATTGGAAAACCCTTTCCTGTTAAACCCAAGGGCCATGGGCTGTTGTGCTTTAGTATTAACAAATATAAACAAATTTAGTATTAACTTTAGTATTAACAAATATAAACAAATTAAACGATGCTGATTTGTAAAAACTGAAGATCTGATCTCACACCTTTTGGTGTTCTTTCCATTTATCTCCTTCATTCAGTACTATATACTCGTGTTGCTTCCTGGCTGAGATTTCCATGATATTATGGTCTAGCAGGCGGTGGCAGTGATGGATCTTTCTCCAGAATCATCCTGAAAACAACTTTCATCCTCGCAGGTACCTTTTTCCACCCCGTGTGAGTTTTCTCTTTTCTGATCATCCCAAGCTGACATGAGTTTGAACAGAGTGGTTCTTTTACCGATTCCTCTTGTCATTTCTACTGCCAAGATGTTTCTAGAGAAAATTTCAAGAAATTGAAATGAAGTAGAGAAAAATTACAAGATCGAGGTGAGCACAGCAATATTCAAGCTCAAAATACGCCTGCAATTAATTCAGGCATTGCATTAAAATACAAGCACAGATGTTCAGAGAATGATGTGTGGTTACCTCATCCACTGCCCTGGCACACCGGGGGCTGAGTTGTTCCTGCATCCAGCAGGAGTAAAGTGGCCAGAATTGGGGTTATGTCAAAATATGATCTCAACCTAAAGTGAGACGATTGCTGTTCTTGCTTACGGAGGGATCTTTGAATGTTTGAAATTCAACACTGACAACAAAAGTGATGCTCATCCTGGCTGAAAGATGGTTTACAAAAGCCTAAAAGAGCTGAATTTCAGAATCAAGTTGATGTCACTGTATATTGATACAGGTGGGAATCTAGGGTTACCGGGTTTTATTTATTTATTAATGACACTTCATCTGAAGTACAGGGTTCCCTCCACTACAATTAGAATGCAATAATCAGGGATTAGGATATTAAGGGATGTTTTAATGAGATAATTTATTTTACAGCTAAATTCTCTGCTTTCCTTACCTCTGGAGTGTGTGTTAACCTGGGTGATTGCAATTATTTTATGCATTCAAAAAGTGAGATTGATAAAAGTGAGTTTTTAAAATATGCTATGCAAATAATGGAATGCTATAAAGAAAATCCCTAGTAATAAATTCCCTAATGCTGCTAGGTAACAGGCAGTTAACAAAAGTGCAATATCTGGCACAGGATCTGAGCATTGCACATTTTCCAGGAATGTTTAACACTTGTTCCTATGAAATTCAAGAAAAACTAATAATTTTTCTCTGAGTTTGTTTATTTGTTTTGGGTTTTTTTGCTCTACAAGGGACATCTGAAAGCTCTATTGAGTTGTTCATCTGAATATTTATATACTTGTATATCTACTGTTTTCACCTGAGGTGTCTTTATTAAATAGTATTAAAGCCATTACTTGTTTGTTTGTTTTCAGACTTCCAGAATTAAACTTGGAGGTCTGGTTCTGAGAAACACCCAAAATTCATGTTGATAAGTTCTTTCCAGGAATCTAAACGTATGAAACTATTGTCTTCAAATCAAGTACTATTTACATCTGTAAGAATCAGAGGAAAGTTGTGTTTTGGTGAATCATTGACAGGTTGTGGATGAGTCTCGTCCCCTTTGTGTTCTGTTTGGCATCAGGGACACAGTTAATTAGCAGTGGCAATCAACCAGAGCCATGACTTCAAGCAGCTGCAAAAGAACCATCAGCAGTTGTCTCAGGTGAGATCAGAGGAGAGGTGTTAACCTGAGACCAGCTACAAGAGTGTAAAGAGATGCTGTAGCAGCTGTTCTAAAACCCACACAACTCCATCTTTCAGCCCTGCCTGTGTCAGGGCCAGTGGTATCATGATCCTGGCTAACAGATTCTGCCTCTGTGATGACTTTGGAAGTAACTGAAATAAGGACCCAGTAACCTGTGGGGTTGCTCAGTAGTGTTGATGTCTCAGTGGTGATGGCAGAGAACCCTGCTGTGCTGACAGCTCCAAACATTAAACCAAAATGAGATACATCCTGCCACTTTCAGTGGTCTCTTAAGGCATAGGCTTTAATTGTATAGAAATAACTGCAGGGTCTGATTTGAGTTGTTTCTTGGACAGTATTATTTCACCGCATTTAACTGAGGAGTTTGAGCACATGGAGTAGGGGGTGGTTTTTTGGGGCTGTGCATTACTGGGATGCAGGATGGAAGCCAGGCCCCAGAAGCCTCAGTGACAAAGCTTTCTGTCCCTGCAGCAAGCAGAGGGTGTTCCCCTGAGCACAGAGCAGAGAGCTGGGCTGTAGAATCTGAGATCCAACACAGATCCTGCAGCACTCTGGGCTGGAGCTAACCCAGAGCAGGTGCTCCTCTCCCATTAGGGGCAATGTCACGTGTGCTTTTCCAGCTCAGATGATGTCCTCAGGATTCTGGGGGAATGGAATGGATTTCTGTTTGAACCTGGCAGCAGAACAGGCTGCCATAAGGGAGTAACAGCATCACTAATTCACAGAGGCTGGTCTTCCCTTAAAAAGCTGTCCTGGAAGATCTCTGCTGGCATTTGATATGACAGGTGTTTGTCTTTAAATGCACTTGGAAGTTCTTCTGTGACTCAGCAACACTATTTTCTGTCTGTGATCCTCAGTGTAATTGTCTGAGATGTTTCTGTCTGCTGCCAACATTACAGACAGCATCAGGTGGAGTGGCCTCGAAGAACCCAAATTGTTCAGGTTTTCTGTGTATTTTGAGAATAACCATGTCCTAAAGGCTGGGAGATAATCAGGATGCTGCCTGTTGTGACATGTAAAAGATGAGTGCAGTGCTGCTCTGCTCTTACCAAAGGCCTTTTGCAGGTGGCTGCATTTCACTGTGCCCCACAGGGGGTGAGGTCACTGCAGGATAAAGCAAATAACACTGAACCACTTCTGTATTCACTGCCTGCCCTCACTGATGTCACTGGGATTCCTGCCATTCACTTCAGCAGTAGGAGGATGTACAACCCTTAGTGAGGCATAAAGTACAATTACCCTGTAATTAGATTTAACCTTATCATAAATAATCATCAAAAATCACTTCTTTAACAGAAATGGCCCTCTAAATAAAGGGAAGCAGGTGGCTAGATTCAGACAAGCTCTTAAAACACACACATCAAACCCCTGACAAAATTCCATTGGCAAAAGGCAACCACATATTTAGGGTCTCAGACCTCCAAATTTGTGATTCCAGTGGAATGTTCTTTGTTTTAAGGGAACTGTTTGGCAATGTATGTTTATGATCAGGCAGCAGTCTTTCCAGCTGAGGCACAATTTGAAGAGCTTTCTTAAAACACCCAATAAATAGTTACAGAAATTTCACAGCCTGTGTGAGTGAGAGACACAAAGGAGAAGAAAGTAAGTGTATTTTTATACATAGAAAACAGCATTTTCTCCCCCAACCTGCTTAGTGGTACTACTGAAAGAAGGAAAGGTCTAAAAGTGTCTGTAGTCACAAGCTCTTCTTAACTTTCTGGAGTGACCAGTGAAGCTGATACCAGACTTACCTTGTCATTAATTTTTTACTGTTCTTAATGGAATGGTAAGTGGTGAAATTGTCTTAGATTTGTAGGCCTAGCAGGCTAATCAGGGTGGAAGTAAGTGTGGTTAAATAAAGGAGCTGCCTGCTATCTCTGAAGTTATCTGAGCTGTCTAGGCCTCTCTTATTTAGCCATTAATGTTGGTACAATGCTTGAAAATCTCCTGGTGACCCATATTGCATGGTGAAAATATAAAACATAATATCAGCTGAGATACAAAGCATTTTCTGGCCATAGTGAGAGCTTTTAGCCCTGCAATCAGGCTGCACTTACTAATTGTGCAAAATTTCCTTTTTTAATTGCTTACCTGGGTGACACTGAAAGAATGAGTGTCAATTTGTCAGGTAGATAATTTTTTTTCACTCTTAAAGGAAATTGAAATTCTGCAATATTAGGACCTGATTTATTCATTAGAGGTAATGAAAATATATTGTTGGCTAATTTATAAGTCATTAACATTTTATTGAGCATTCACTGAAGTAGCATCCATTGTAAATGGCTTTAATTTTGTGTAATATGATGATTTCCCCAATATTGTATTGATATTTCCTTCCTTCTCCATAATTTCTCATCATAAATGTGTTATGCATCAGCAGATAATTTTGAAATTAAGGTTTTTCATCTGCAAATACTGAAACATCCTCTTAAGTAGCTCCAAAAAAAAAAGTGTGAGACAGCTGTCTACCACTTTTTGCGAAAGTAGTGTCCAAGAACAGCATTGCCAAGAGTTCCAAATTTTAAAGGAGCACGTGGGAGCAACTATCTCATTGGATGAATAACGTTTGGAATGGTTAAAGCCATCAAGAATTGCTCTGCCTGGAATTCATTCAAGCAGCTGGAATTCCGGTTTAACCTCTCGGCAGTGGAACAACAGTGTCATCGGGTGGGCACCAAGGTGAGGAATTCCCGGAGAGTTTGGAATGTATTGCTAGTTCAGTAATCTAGATTCATCCTGGATCCAGCTGAAATTAAACTGGTGGTTTAATTGGTGCTAGGTCCTGCCATATAATCAGTCTCTGAAACATAATCAGGTGTAAAGAGTGACGTAAAAACATATGGATCATTAAATACACCTCTTGATTAAATACCCCTCATTACCAGTCACCACAACCAGGCTTTACACCTGGACATTTTATCAATTCTCATTTTTTCCAACATGTGCTAATATTGAAAATTCAATGGCCCACAGAGATGCTTCGAATTTTTTCCTCTTACAATTTTTATTTGTATCTTTAATGCCCAAAATGCAGATGAGCAGAGTGGATTCCAGTTCAGTCTCCCATTGGTATAGACCTTCTGCTTAAAACGTGGTTTAAGTAGTGCTTGCACCACTTTAGATGTTTTCCAACCATCTGAAATCACTTGCCAACAGTCTTTCATGACCTTCCAGGGTACAACATGTGTAAATAAATAGTAGACTTGCAATAGGAAAGATTGTTTGTGGCACAGATATCTTGGTCTTCATCTTGACTGCTTGTTAAGATTTCACCAGAGCCTGAAACTCTGAAAAATACGTAAGAGAATAACAAAATAGAACCACATTTTGCAGTCACACACTTTAAAATTTACTTTCTTAATTTTTAAAGTTAAAATGGGAAACTAATGATATTTTTTTTCTGATAATCATTCCTTAAAGGTATAGTACGAGATACTTAAGGCAAAGGGAGTGTTGCATTTAAGGGTCACATTGCACCATAGTTCAGGAGTAAAAAACACTGAAATTATGGGTTGATCTTGGGTTCCAGTCTTGAAAGAATCTCCACAGATGACAGAAGGGACTGAGCACCTGTAGCCAGGGCAGGAGCAGTTCCTGTGTTAGATGCTCTCTACAATCCAGAGCAGATCTGAGCACCTCAGATCCATGACCTGCAGTGCATGGAGCAGGGAGCTGCCTGGAGCTGCCATTAGGAATTCTCCAAGGCAGGTATTGTTCCTTTTACTTACCATCCACTCCAATTTTGCCGTCTCCATCACTATCCCCTGCTGCCAGGAATGCCTTGGTCTCAGCATCAGTCAGAGATCTGGCATTGGCAGAGAAATTCTTCAGGAAAAGTCTGTTAAAGGAGAGAGCACAAATGACTGAGACAGACTCAGCACTGACAGAGTTTGATATCAGTCAGAGCTGTAAAATGTCAAGCCTCATTCAATCCTGGAGGCTGTTTCAGTGGCAAAACCTCCTCTAACTTCAGTGAGGGTCAAGGGTAAGAAAGTAAGAGGATGCTGCATCACCACATGTAAAAACGCTTGATGGCATCTTGGTTTCACTGGATTGAAAAGGCAAAATTAACCCTGGCTCTGTAGTGGCAGGAGTCATCTCCCTTCCTCTTTACCTTCCTCCTTTTTCCTAAGATGCACATCCCTGAGAGTGACAAGAATTCCCCTAACCTTACTTTTAACTTCAAAGTCCGATGACTGTGATCTGCAAGGTAGAATTCATGTGACAGAAAGAAAGATGAGAGGAAAGATAGCCCTTTGAATTCAGTCTAGTAAAGAATCTTGCAATAATAAGGAGCAGCTGTAGCAGAACTATTTTTATCTTCACAGTCTGTCAGTTATCACTACATGAAACAAGTTTTTTCGGTGCTGTCAGAGAGTTTTCTCGTTGTGATCCAGCCTTGCCTTTGTTATTTGACTTGCACAGGCACTCACACATGTGAACACAAACCCCATTGTCTCATCCAGACAGACAGAAGGAAAGGGAGTATTTCTGGTCTTGTTTTTAGGTGACAAAACACAATCTCGTTGGTAACTCATTTTTTTAAAATTTACTTACTTCAGTTCCTCTTCCTCGATAAAGCCACTCCTGTCCTGGTCAAGAATGCTAAAGACTTTGGCCAGTTCATCTTTGGACTTGGAGTTGAGCCCCACTTTGACAAAAAAGGTTTTGTAATCAAAGGAATCAGCAGCTGAAATAAGCAGGAAGGGATAGAGAAAAGTAGTTAAAGATCTGGAACTGAAAAAAATTAGCTTTTTAGTCAAAAAGCAGCAAACTATTCTGCAGTACAGTGAGAGTCATTACAAGCCCCAAGTAACAATCTTTGATTTTCCTGAGTTTACATCAGATTAATGGGATTTTCCATCAGTGATGTCTCAAACCTAGGAATATAAATAATGGCTGTAGTCTTTATCATGCAAGAACATACATTTGTAAACAGATACTTCCCTCAAACATAAATTCACAGAACTTGATGGCAAATATTGTACTTGTATGGAAACCAGCAGTAGTTTTGTTATTATTCTCTGAAAAAAACAGAATTTCTGCTTCAGGACTTCAGCCATTGTTTTTTTTCATACTTAATATTGATGCAATGCACAAGTGCTGATGGGTTCCTGTACCTTGGCTGGCAAAGACTAAAACTTGCCTCTCCCATTGTTTTGCCTCCTTTATCTCTTCTTGAAACAACCTTTTCCGTTTCTATTGGAGTTGGGACCTTGGGGTGACGAGGACAAAGGAACTCGACAGACAAACTGAAAAGCCAAATTTAAACCACAAACATTACCTTGACAGCTCTGTAGGCCAGCAGCAATTTCAGCTTCTGTCAGGATACCAGAAAGAGCCATGGCAAAGCTGCTGAAAATTGAAAAGCACTGTCAGGGGGAGCTCCCACTGCTCTTGCTCCCCCAGCCCGTGGTGCCCGGGGGGGACAGACAGGGGGATCTGCCCTGCAGGAGCCAACTGCTCCATCCTTTAGTTCACATCCATGTCCTGCATCTGACTCACTGTTATTTCCAGTTGAGTCTTCAGGTGCCTGAGCTGGGGACAAACTCAGATGTATTTATAGAACTGCCCAGCCTTGGGGGATCTCAGGTTATTTCCATGCATTCTTTCTGTGAATTATTGTGGTGTCTTCTAAAGCTCCAGGAGGAAAGATTGAACTCACCTTGCCTCTTAAGTTTTCCCCCAAGCCAAGGAAATTTTGTAAAGGTAAAAGGTCTGCAGAGTCCTCTTGACTTAATTCTTATTCAAATGACAGAGATAACGACTTATATAGATTTTAGTTAAGTCCTCTTGACCTTTTACAGAAGTCCCAGAGCCACGTGATGGCTCAGATACCCCAGGGGATAAGTTACTGTGGCTGACAAGACGTGCTAGCTAATCAGTTTGATATTTATATCCCAAAGGAATGCACGTGGTGTTTTAGACAATATAGAAGGTTTGGTGCCATACAAAGTAAATCCTCTCAGCTTGCACCTATTTTACTGAAGTGAATTATTTTTGATGGGTGAATGAAAAAAATATATATATTTTTAGAATTGCTTGATGACAACAACAAATGGGCATCTTCATGGTGCACTTTGGCTTGTAAGGATCTTATCCTGACAGGAATTACTCATGAAAGATTAGTCCTGCAATTGTCCTAATTGTCTTCAAATAATACTAGTATTGGTACATTTGTAACAGATGTATCTGACATATCTGGGAATTTAGCTTTGCCTTTATTTCAGAGTACTCTGGAATAATTGAGAGTATGGCCTGGTATCAGAGAGGATCTGATAATTGCGTCGGAATTAGGAAACATTCAGGAAGTAATCCTTGTGAGAAGCCCACACTGAGATTGTAAAGCCTTTATGGATAAAGTTTTGGAGTATTTCTGTGGCAAACCAGCAATTGCCCGTAGGTGGCACCAAAGACAGACAAGTCCAGGAGTGCCATCTCTCCGGGACAGAATGAGAACAGGGTGACAAGTGTAACAGGGTGTTCATCAGCGAGGAGGTGAAGGGGAAGGAGCAGATATTTAAACCAGAAAGTCTAATCTACCAAATCACTTGAAAGACAGGAGTATAAAAGGCTAAACTGAAAACTCTGAAATAACTCCAGAGGACTTTCTTTTCATGAAGATTAAGAACTGGTTAGTTTGTCTGTTTAACAGAAACAGGTTTTACTGTGTTTATTTTTATGCTGGCTAAATATTAGTGTCTGTTGTGGAGATCACTGCACATATAAAATCAGGCCTGGGAGTTAGAGCAGAGAGTTGGTATCCAGGAAATACAGCTGATTAATGTCTAGTTGTGATGGCACTGGTGGGATTCCCTGAGTCAAGCATTCCCATGTTCTACTCGGCCAGAAGTTCCCCTTTGAACTGAGGGTCAGAAATACCTTTGTGCCTGCAGGGCAAGGCATTGTCTCAGGTTACCTTCTTTTCACATTGTAACCGATGTGCTGATCTGATTTTCTTTTCTGCAGTTTCTTATACAAACCCTCTGATTTTCTTGTTTTCATGAGTGTAGGACTTCCTGACAATCAAACCCAAAGTTACGGAGCAGCCCTGTCCCAGCTGCTGGTGTGCTCTGCAGGCCTGCAGTGCAGTGAGAGTACCAGACAGTCCATACCAATGGAATGGGAGCCTTCTGTGCTTGCAAGCAAAAAGTAACATGGAAATTAAGCGTCCTAAAATGTGAGCACTTCGGTTCACATTCCTCGCTATCCACTTATTAAAATGTTCTAAAATACACGAAAAATTAACCACGAAAATGCTAGGTACGTGTCTTGTTCAGGGATTTAATCAAGATGTATCTATTTCAGTAACCAATTCCAGGAAATTAATCCAGCCTTGGCCCCCTCTGCCCACACTGTTTGTGAGAAGAGCTCCAGGCGCCTCTGATGATGCTGCATCAAAGATTTTCCACATGGGCTGGCTGCTAACTCGGAGAAGAAACTTTACCAGTCTATGTGTGCAATGAATGTTCTGACATCCCCTTGCCCTTTCTGTGCTCTCGTACTTGTTAGAAGATGACTGAGAGATTTTGAACAGTTGGAGAGCTGAAACTGAATCTGAAGTTTACAAGTGGCTCTAGGTTGGGGCTTCCAAAGGAACACGAAGTTAAGAGGCAGCAGCTTTCACTGAATACCAGGAGGTTTTATTCTATTCAAGGTTCTGCTCCTTCTTCAAGACAACCCAAGGTTTTGGTTTAGGAGAGATGATGGATTCAGTGGCTAAAGCACTTTAAAAGCAGTATTATACCCAGTATTATACTGAGTAGAATGGTCTTGCTCTAAACCTGAGAACAGGTGTGAAAATCAGTGTGAAAAAGCAGGGGCTTGTTGGATCCTTTCTGAGTTGATGTAGAATAAACAATTTCTAACAGAATTTTGGTATTTGACTCTGTACTCAGCAGTGTTTTATTTGTCTAAGTCTTTCAAAAAGCTTGATGCAGAGAGTTTAATCCTCACTTATCAGATTGCCCAGAAGGGTTATGGAACCTCCATCCTTGGAGATACCCCAACTCAGCTGGAGCAATCTGCCCTATGGTGGCCTGGGACCAGAGACCTCCAGAGAACCTTTCCAGCAGGAGTTACTCTCTGATTCTGTACCTTGTGACACCACCACGTGTCTCTTTGCTCCTTCAGATGACATTCACATAGACATCCTGCAAGAGAAGTGTTTCTTGAGCACAATGAGTTCAGAGAACACCCCGTGCTCTTCCCTAGGAAAACTGAAGCTGTCACTGGCTGAATTTAAACTAATTGAAATGAACCTTCCCAGAAAACTTAAAGTTTTTTTGAATTTGTTTCCTGTAGTTGAAAAATACTCTCTTTTATCTTGGTTAAAACATGGATCCTGGTGCCAACAGAATCCTTTCCAGAGAGCAGGTGGTGTTTTTGCTGAACACTCTATGGGCTTTTTTTTAGAAACTGGGGAGTTTTTTGAGTTTTATTGTGATTTCTTCTAATGAAATGGCTGGATGGTTTTAATAGGATTTAAAACACGTCTCCTTGCCACAGGTTAGTGTTTCAGAAGAGCGGATTTTCTGTAAGCACAGTGAAGTTGCAGCATCCACAGGAGTGCCTAACTATCGGGAGTACCTCATCTCCTGCTTGTGAGCCAGTGACAGGACAGTCTGGAGATGAGCTGTGTGAGGAGCCAGGGTGTGTCTGACATCTGGATGTGGCTGCAGAGCTGCATTGCTTGGGGTTTTTTTCCTCAGCAGGGAAATGAATAAGGTGAAAGGAACCAACAGAGTCTCATCATTATGCAAAATATTTCAGTGCTGCAATTAACAGCAGCTATAATTTAAGCCCAGATTTAACATCAAAGGCAGTGGGGATAGAGTTAGGATTTATGTTCATTATAATTCTGCCAAGGCTTCAGTGAGTCTGATTGCTGGAGTTCCTCTTTTGCATGAGGCATCTTAAATCTGTTGACCAGCTCTCTCCTGCATGCCTGGGTACGAGGGAGCTGTACTCGCCTCACACAATCATCTTGCAATTCATGGAAATGCCAACACTGGATGTTACATAAAAGTTCCAGAAGGCTTTGTTTCTGCTCTTCTTCAAAACAGCTGCCAAATTATAATTATGGTTCAGCTTCAGTGGGGAGTGTTGGAATGACAGCCTGGGAGCTGGAACCACACCAGGGGAGATGGGGAAGGAGACCCAGAAACGGTGGGGGGAAAATTTCCAACACACTCAATCAGAAATGCCCAACATCCACTCACTCTGCTGAGCTCTGCATTTAACCACAGACCTCATTTATTTGGCACATTAATGATGACAGTGCTGTAACCAGCTCTAAATCCTGGGAGACACTTGTCGAAGGGAAGGCCAATACTTGGCAGCTTTCAGACTGAGGGAAGTTGCTCATATTATGGAATATATAGATGATTATTCGTATAATTAATGAAAGAGTTGAGTAATAGCCATTATTTAGCAATGATACATGGCTTTAAGGTAATCAAGCAGCAAGACTGGCTGTTGTTTCATCTGTAGGAAACACAGAAATTCACGGATGTGCCAAAGGGTTCTTGTTTTGTGCATGTTGAGAGACAATAAGCAACATGGTGGTGATTCATGGAAAACCCTGCAGGCCTGTGGCCCAGGTTGTCAGGGGACTGTGACTTGTGACAGTGTCAGAGTGGGATTAGACCCTTCTCCTCTATCTCACAGCTGCCTTAGATTTCAGGAGAGATAAATCTTCTTAAGGGAGAGTTACATTTTAGGCCATAAACACTTTGGGATGATACGTGCTGTAACCTAGTACTTTATTTTGTAAAATTACCCACAACCTTATTCTCTGCTGTGAGCTGCGTGTCAACTCTTCTTAAATTTTTTTCTCATATTCTCAGGGTTGGGACTGAGTTATTTTTAGCCATCTTGTTAGCAGTGCTTTTCCTCAAGGATCAGAGAATTAAGCAGAAATAAACCTCAATGAAACCAGTACAATTAAGCCTTTGAAGATATCACATTGTTTCAGATGATCCAAACTGCATCTGGCGAGTCAGCATGCTCAAGTATGAGGATGGAGAACCTAACAAAATTTTAAAAAGCAGCTTTCACCCCCCCTCCCCGAGGTTCTTTTTGTCTGGTTGGGTTTTTTTTAAATTTTTTTTTTAACTCCCCTCTTCCAGCCGCAATTTCAACATTATCAGCGGCTGAAAATCACGAAGTGCCTTCTTTGCAATGGAAATGGAGCGATACCATGTGACCAAAACACTGCGAGGTTTCTTTCTCAGTGATCGGGGTGTGTGAATTCCGTGTGTGGGGAAGCGTTAACGCCTGAAACAATAGAAAAAAGTACAAACACATGCTGGGTGCGAAGTGCTTGTTGGACGAGGTAATTGGGAGAGTCAGTCCGAGGTTGCCTTTGGTCTAATGCTGTTTATGCCTTCACCAGAGACTGGAATTCTGTCAAGGAAGAAAATGAGAAGGCAGGGAATAAAACTACATGACAGCGTTTTTTGACGTCTTCAAAAAAGATAGATAAAAATGACTTAGACTCCTCGGCATGGAGGGCTCCCAAAGTTATTATAACACTGCTCAAGCTCCTGCTAAACTGAGACTCTGGGGGCGTAACAGATTTTTCTCTCCTTAAAAAGAGTAAGCGCAGAGAGGAGGAGTGTGTCTGTAAATTCATATTTGTGGGAAATCCTGAGTTATAGGTAAACTATCTTTACCCCTTTACAAGCTCTGATAACAGCCAAGGAAGCAGAGCCTTCAGCTCTCAGGGAGAGGGATTTTTTTGTGTGTGTGTTTTGTTTTGTTATTCCAAAGAAAAAAATACCAGCAGTGATGTAATTTCAGATGGCAGCTTCAATGGTTAAGGGCTAAGATCTGCATAAGACAATGCCCTATTTGGGGCTCATAAACAGAAGCTGCAAAAGCTGCTGCTAAAGCAAATTCCTCCAACAGTGTATCCCTCTCTCCTCCCAAACTCTGGCTAAGATTAGCACGTGTGTCTGCTGGAGTTATTGCCACCTGTCCTAGTTCAGCTGAGACAGCCCTGTTTTCAGTGACTTCATCTCTAATATATGATGCACAATGTCCTATTTTCCTGTGCTGCAATTCCTAAAAGAAATATCCTGGCCAGTTCACATCATCCCTGTGAGGTTTTCTCCAGGAATTTGGTTTGGTTTCTCCTAGAAGGACTGCCTGGTGAAATGTGCACTTAGCAGATGATTCTCCAGCACAAAATCTTGTGCTGCATTGCAGCAGTTGCAGCCTCGAGAAACAACACCAGTCTTATTCACATGAGTGAATTAACCACTCAGTAATGCTGGCATTGTTTGATAGTAGATGAAGAAATAAGTTTATGTAGGTGGAAGTGGGTTTAAAAATGAAAGTGTCAGATGGCCAGAAGCACAGAAATGGAAATCTGGAGATGTTTAGGTGTTCAGGAAGTTTTCAAGATCTGGCACATTGGGGTCTGTGGATCAGACACACAGCAGGATTAACCCCAAAGCTGTTATTATGGGTTGGAAAGACCAGAATCTACATAGGGCCTAAGTATTCTGTTGGTGCAACAGAGACCAAATGGGAACAAAGTGATGAAAATAAAGGAGTATTTGCTCATATACAAACTGTGGCAGAGTTATGAGGCCAAAGTACTCAAATGGATTCTTCATGCCACAGTTTAAATGCAGCCTGAAATGTGTGCGTTTTAACCCACAAACTTTATCAACTTCCCAGAAGCCTCACCTTCCACTCCAATTTTGCCATCACCATCAGTGTCACCTGCAGCCAGAAAAGCCTTGGTCTCTGCCGAGGTGAGGACTCTGGCAGTGGAAGAGAAATTCTTCAGGAACAGCCTGAAAGAGAACAGGGGAGAGGGCTGTGCTTGGGTTCTGTTCTCTGAAATGTTCCATAAGACAATGCCTGCTCTTATTATCTGAGGAAATCCACACAGATTCAAGGCAAGACGAGGAACTGGGTTTGAGTTTTGAAATAATAAGTTTCTCCTAAGACAGCAGGCATGTTGAAAGGGTTACACTGCTTAAAGAACCGGAGCAGCTGAACAGTACTTACTGCAGCTCCTCCTCTTCAATGAAACCACTCTTGTCCTGATCAAGGATTCCGAAAACTTTCTTTATCTGATCAGGAGTTTTGCTGGATAAACCAACCATGGAGAAGAAAGACTTGTAGTTGAAGGAATCATCAGCTGGAAGAAACAGAAGTTGTTAAATATTTTCCCTTGAAGTTGCTACTACTGGATGTGTTCCTTGTGAATATGTATGTCTGTTCCTAAGCATCAGCCTGCTCCTCTTTCTCTTCTTCCCTGGTGTAGCAAAAGAGCAGATACAGTGGATAATTTCCCTTTTTAATCACCCTGTGCCTGTGGTCATATATCCTTTCAGCCAGTTTGAAGTTTTCCGCTACAGCACATTCTGCTAAATCAGGATTTATGCAAGGTGTCACATGCAATTAATAATAAATATTTAGAGGGTGCTACTGTGCCCTACTAAGCAACTCCCGTAATTCTTCCTTCATTTTCACTCAGTCCTCACTTAGGTGAAGAATTTGGTAGAAAAGTCAGTAATTCAGAGACAAAACAGATCTCTGAATACTTGGAAAATGGGCTTGATCTTGCTGAGCAGGTCTTCAGAGAACTGAGGTTGGTTGTTGTTTCACAAATGACACTTTGATTCTGCAAGCTAAGGCTTTTGGGTTTGTGGGTTTTTTTTTGAATTGGGAAGCAAAAAGCTTTTTAAATATAAGTCTTTAACAAGTTTAAACATTGACAGTTTAGAGTTAAGGTAGCTCTAGCCAAATCTGAGGCTCTTTAATTGCTGCTCACCACTTGTGAGAGTCCCTGAATGTAAGGGGCTGTACTGCGATGTAGCTTACAAAGAGATCTCACAGGGAAGGAATCTGAGGGGAAAATGACAGGCATGCCATCTTAAGACATAAAAATGGTATGCATCTTCTGTCTGCAGAGAGACCATTCCTTACCCTGGCAGCTGGAGAGAGCAGATTCAATATCTTTAGCGGAGAGGATGTCGGTCATGGCCATTGTCGAACTGGAAAATAAATTAAATGTGAGCTCCTTAGTCATTAAAATGACTTCTGTCCCCCTTTCGTGACTCTATTTGAAGTTGCTGCTGTGACAGTGTGAGAGAGGGGAGACATTATTCATCCCCTGGTAAGTGGGGCACAGCGTTAGAGATGAACAGATGTCTGAGCAGGTGCTTGCACGGAGAGCCGGGTAATGAGGGAGGAATTCTGCCTGCGGAGCGCGGGGCTGCAGGAGGAGCTGCTGCCTGTGCAGCGCTGGCAGAGCCAATCAAAGGTGTCTGGCACCACAAAACTGCAGGGATTCTGTGTGGGCTTTCCTGGAGGTGGGTTATTGCTCAAACAAAACCGGCATTTATTTACAGCACACATAAAAGACAAGGCTCGGAATGTCCCCGAGAACGATATCTGGAATGAGTGTAACTGGAATTTGAAAAAAAAAAAAAAATCTGGTATTATTATCAATATCACTTTACAGACAGTGAAAATACTAGTTTAGAATCAGTAAAAGTAATTTTACTGATTTCAAGGAAGTGTAAATTTGGAGATAAGTTCCCCCTCTGTTTAGTTGCAATAATAAATGTGTTGCTGGGCTGCTGTGCCAATGAAAGGCTGCGACTCTTGAGAGCTTCAGAAAGAGTTTCAAAGTATATTTTGAAGGTGGATTTTTTTTTTTTCATTCTATGCAGATGATAAAAAACTAGATTTTTATCCAGATTTTGGCATTTCAGTATATACTGCTGTGTTTAGAACAGAAGTATTGAGACAATATTCATTCTTAGTAGGGGGAAGGAGGTGTTTTCTTCTGGTACAGCAGCATTTCATTTGAGAAGAGATCCCCTTTGTCCCCTTCAGTCACCAACAGCTGCAGCAGTTTGCCAGTGTAATGAAGATCACTTAACAAAGTCCTATAATGCCTGAATTTTCTAGTAAGCTTTTTTAGTGTGAACATAACACTGATGAATTTACAGCTGGGTAAACTGCACCCACCACTGCAGACTGGTTACAATTTAAAACTTGCAACATTACTGATAATTCATGTTAATGAAAGAAAGGGAACTAAGGCATAGAAAAGTTATCCTTGAAAGCCACAAGAGAACAGAAATATCATTTCATTAATCCCTAACTGGTCTTCAACAACATCATTCTTCCTGTCCAAGCACAGAAAGCAGCATTTTCATGAGAAGGAATCCACTCCTGGAACCCATTTATAGTCTGTGCACTGGTTTGAGATCTACACACAGGTTTAAACTTTGCCTAATTTATGAAATGGCTGCATTTGTACCTGTTGGTTTGCAGCAGAGGGAAATGTCAATTATTTTAGTCCCTTTCCGAGTATCTCAGAAAGTGTAAGAAAGCAGTGGGACAAATTCCCACTGATGGCAATGGCTCCTTCTCCACCTCAGGCAGCTGAGTTACTTTTGTTTTATTAGCAATTATTTTGTCCCAGTGGCTTCTTGTGCAAAATTCCTCTAGGAATTCCTCCTTACACTAGGCAAGGTAATTTGGAGCTCAACCATTCACCTAATTCTCCCTGCTGACCGGATTAAAAACGGAGAAGAGCTGAAGGAAAGCCTAAAAACTGCAGCATTTTTTACAACAAGAATTGTTCCAGTCCAGTTCCATCCTGTGATCCCAGTGCTGATTCTATTCTATGTTAGCTTGTAAGGCTACAACAGACTGGAAGCTGAGATAAGAACAGATATTTTAATTGCACAGGCACTTTCCATTCAGGGAACCTTTGCTTTTGTATTTCTTTTTCAGAAAGCAGAGGATCTGATCAGCTTACCTTTTGTGGTCTTCTTGGCTGGATAAGGAGGCAGTGAGGTTGGGAGGAAGGTACTTGCTGTGTGTCTCCAGCAGAGCTGGACTTGCATATATATACTTTAAGTTGTATACCATATACAGATTTTAGATTTCGGCGTCACGGAGCGGGAATGGTGTCAGATGAACTTGCCTAACTAATCATCTTGCACTATTTTTATCTCCAGAGAATACATATGATATTTGCAAACGAAACAGGATAAGTGGCCAGACAGACAAAAAGAGCAGTCATGTTGAATTTCGTCTGATTCAAGCAGAAATCACCAACTTCTCTGGATGATGTAGGGCAAGAAAATCCCCCCAATGTCTGATACGCTTGATCTGAGGAGTCAGATGAAATGAAGCTCAGTAACTTCTGAGGAGATGACTTTAATGAATGTTTAAATGTGATAACTTGTTATCTTATCTGTAGGCACTGAGTGTGATAGAGTTTCATTGTTAGAGCACTGAACAAAAAAAAAATTAAAAGTATCCTGTTCAACTATTGTTTATGTAGGGAAATGATAGCCTTGTTGGTAGCCTTCTTGATGTCCCAGAATGTCTGATCTGGTGTTGTTTTGAAAAAAACACCACGCAGTCAATTTGTTTCTACAGGAGGTAAAATAATATTATGTCAATCCATCGGAACAGTTGGCTGGGGGAGGGTATTTCATCTGTTTCCAGAGAAACCCTTACAATTCTGCAAGGTTCTGACAACCTGTTTAGTTGGGCATGTGTGAAGCAAAGGGCTTGTCATCTCCCCAGCTGTCTCAGAGACAACAGTCCCTGAGCTCTACATGAAAGATCTTCTCTTTCAGAATACAGAGAAAAACTTTGATGGCAACATCACTGCACAATATGTGAAGAGAGCCTTTGCAGTCTGTCAGCCTGCCTTCAGTCTTTTTTAGATCAGTGATTATTTTTTTTTTTTTTGTTAATTGTCTGGGCAGTTGCTGTTTCCAAGTGTCCCTTTGTGCCGTTGCCTTTTCCATAGGAATAATCTGGTCATCTCCATTTCCTTCCCTGCCTGTTGGAGCCTAACGGGGTGAGTGAGGACTCTGCCAGCCTGGATCCCACTGGTGGCTCCAGCAGCAGAACAGGGAAAGACACGTCCTGTGGGTGACAGCACAGCGTGTCCTTCTGCTCAGGGCTGAGGGGTGGCAAGGGGTGACAGCGCACTTGGCATCACAGCTCGAGGTGGTGGCACAGGAGGAGGTGACGGTGCAGGGACAGTCTCAGTGGCAGAGACAAGGGATCCCTTTTCCAAAGCACTTCCCCCCAAGATGAGAGGCAAAGCCAGCCAGTCACTGCAGCCACTCACTAATAAATCACAGGGTCAGACAGCACAGTGGCAAATGGGGGGAACCCACGAGACCTCAGTGCATCCAGCACTGAGAGAGGTGATCAAAGGGAGACAAAAGAGCAGTGAAAATGAGTCTGTGTGTGGAGGAGCTGCTATTTCAATCACAGCATACAAACACAAGAAAAGTTACTGCTATGAGGTTTTTTCTTTTTGCAAATCGTGCGTGTCTGTCCTCCGTGAAAACAGTTTCAGACACAGATAATTCTTACGCAGGGAAGAACCACTGGTTGAGAATGGCTGTGGAAGATTTCAGCTTTCCCCATTTTCTGAATGGGTTCTTGACCAGCTGACGCTGAAACATTTCAGGAAGAATTTGATGGATAGATATTTAATACCGGCTCTTGCTGTCGCTGGTGACATCTGGTAGAAGGGATACAAATATCACTTTCCACCCTCAAACTCTTCTAAGAAACGACTTTTATTCTAAATGGGAAAAAAATTCCTCTCCTTTTTATACAAATCACCCTTCTTTCTCCCCCTCCAGTCGGGGAAATTGTCCACATAGTGCCAACAACTGATGTGCCGTACGTGGAGCATCCAACACAAAACCTGCTGGCATGATATGACCTAATGAAGCTAAGTTAAGAGGAAGGCCAAATTCTGCTGAAACTCTTGGACTGCAGGAGTCTCCATGGGAATTTGGGCTCTGGTGTCTGTTTCAGAGAATGTATTTGATTTTAGATGGAATGGCTTCTCATTTTGCCCAGAGCTAATTCCACATATGTTAACCCCTCGCCCCCACTCTTCCCTTTAAAAATAGCATTGATTGCTGTTATTTGCCTTAATGCCTGTGGACTGTTGCCATTAGTTTGAACTTTAGTATGTGAAGCACATAAGGATGCAGTCTGGAAAAGTGTGCTTTGTTTTCTAAGAGGCTTCAGCGAGGTGATTCCTTTTGTGCCCTGAGATTTTGAGGATAAAGCGTGTACGTCAGATGATTTATGGCTCCAGGCTGGTGAGCTCTATTCAGACTCCAGCAAATTTTGGAGCCACTTTTGCAGTGAGGTTGGAGGCACTAGAGATCCAGAACATGTGCACTGATGAAATGCAAAGGGATCATGTAACTATTTACAACCAGCCTCCAACAACCATTTTCTTTTCAAGCCCTACATCAGAGATTGCAAAAACATCTGTCTGGTCACTTTTATTTTCTTAAAGCAAATACTGTTAATAACTTTCCAAGTTATTGGAAGGGAAGTATGAAAAAGTAAGGAGAAAATATCCCTTTCAGACCACCAGGTTACCACTAAAGCAGTTTTAAGCCCTTTGCTCAAGGCTCGTTGCCTTCTGCAGGCATGGAGTTGCTTTGTCCTTCCCATTTTCAATCTTAATTCTTCTGACACTTGAAGTTCCCTCTCCAGGTTGAAAAGCTGTATTTTAGGTCATCATAAATTCTGGGGTTGTTCCATAATCTATTCTTGTCATTCTTCTTTGAGTGTTGATGTGAACCATGTGTGCAGTGGAACAACAAAAGTGCAGCTAACAGTTGTGAGTGCCTGCTTTAATTTAAACAAGTGTGACCTTGTATATGCCTGAGATGATTCTCAGATGAATGAGATGAATGCTCCTGATAGGGGTATCCATGGTCACGAGCCAAGGAACAGGAATCACCTTACATAATGCGTTTAACCTATTGTCAAATGGCATGTGAATAAAGAAAGTGGAATATTCATTCAGCTTGCAATTTGCTTTGGGGATATATGAGATGAAAGAAATAATATGAATGTAATTTGGTGTAGCTGTACGAATGAATCATGCTCCAGTCGTTTGAGGAATGTAGCTCTTGGAGTGATCTGGAAATATTTGCTGGTAGTTCTAGAATTAAATTACTGAATCTCCTGTCTGTAGATGCCTCATATGGAGCCTCCAGTAAAATGTTGAAAAAAATAAAAATGCCAAAATAGTTGCTGTGGAGGGAGGAGGCTGTACTTGGGAAATACACCAAATAACACCTGGTTTATTTTTGCAAACTTGAAGGAATCATTCAACTAATTTAAGTAATTTATTTTTCACCAGCTCTCGTTCTAGTGTGACGTGGGTCCCACCTCTGAGGTAGATTTCAGGGGTTCTGAAAATTTATAATGCAGTTTTCAGTTTTAAGTGCCCATTAAAGTATAAATGCACAAAGCACCTACAGACATATTTTTCTTACATGTGTAAAGCATAATTTTTAAGCCAACTGTATTGTTTACAATTTGTGGTCCTGCATATATGAAATTTGCAAGAGGAAGTTTTAATCCTGATTCTGAAATTTGAAAGGAATACATCCCAGATGAAAATTCTATGTGATTTCTCAAGCTGTAGCTTGAAACTTTTGGTCCTGAATTCAACCTTTCCAGTTCAGTTCCATTTCTGTTTCTTTCTAAGAAAATCCATGCATTGATGTAGAAAAAGATTTCTTTTTTTTAAGAAATAAATTATCATAGACTAATTTCTGAAATGATAGATATCTGGGTCTGTTGAATATGATACAATCATTCATAAACAGACAAGATACATGAGTCTCCAAATAACTCTATCCATAGTTTAAAAATTATTTACAACAAGTGTCAGAAAGCCTATAGGGTCAATAATTTTCCTGCTTTAATTCTGAAGAAAAAAGTTCACTATTTTGGAAAGTATCCTAATAAAAGTACCAATAACAAGGCGTGTGTAGGATAATAATGGTTTTTCAGTAGAAAATAAAGCTATTTCTGTCAAGACAACCTCCTGTAGCTAAGCTGGAAGCAAGAATATATGCTGAAAGCAGAACTTCTATTCAGTATTTGAGCTACTGTGTTCTGCTCTTGAACTGTGGTCTTCAACTCCCGAGTGGTGAAATCCCTAAAGGGGATCCTCGTTACAGGAATTGTAACTTTAGTCTGTGTGTTTACACTGAGCAGCCCAGTGCAGTCCTGCTCCGTGACTGTGGGTTATGGGCACTATAAATAATCCTCTCTTGCAGCAGGCTCTCAAATATAGAGGTGTTTGAGATGAACTCAGATGTTTTCCAGCCGTGTTTGTGTGTTCCTGCACAGTCCCTGTCCCAGGGATTAAACAGGGGGTCCCACCAGAAACATGGACAACTCCTTCAGCTGGAACATGGAGCGAGGGTTGGGGCATCACCCACGGGCTGAGCCAGTGCTGATACTGCTGAGTAAAGCAGGGCCTTCAAACCTTCTGGCAGAGCTGCTTCTCAAGGGGATATATGAATTCCAAGGATATGTGGGTTTCAGGTGCCAGATGACAAAAAATGGACTGTGAGAGATGTTTTTTCTGAGCACAGAGCCCACCCCCAAACTGATTTACAGGTGCCCAGTGAGGTGGGACTTAATTCCCTGCTCCTCCATTTGCTGACACCAGGAAATGGTCAGAACTTGTCCCAGCTCCAGTCCAGCCTGAGTGCTGGGGTTTTCCATGGAAACTGGAATGTGATCAGGGGCTGGTGTGTCATTGGGGATTGTCCAGATGCAGAGGTCGTGTCTCCAGGGCACTCACCCGCACTCAGGGACTCAGGAACATTCCTGCATCCCTCATTAGGCATTGCCAACAGCACTGACAATAATTAGAATGAGCACTATGGAAAAGTGAGCTGAATGAATATGGAAATTGGGCCCAGAGACAACGGCATCGGATATGGAAGAATTAAGTCTTTACAAACAAGAATCCTTTGAGCATTGGAGAGCTAAGCCTGCTTTAATCAATTGGTGCATCAGTGAAGTGATTCCACTGGTCAAATATTCGAAGGATCAGTGGGATGAAAAGACAGAAGCAGGCATGGTTCTTCCTATACAGAGCTGGGTTTGTGCTGCAGCTCCTGAGTGATATCAGTGTCCAGATAGTCCAGTGGTTTCAAGCTTTATTGTAGAGCAAGAACAACCCAGACAGAACATGGGAGTTCTTATTTTTCATTTATGAGCAAACCACATTACATTCACTATGGACTTTATTACCAAATTACTGCAGTCAAGTGTAAAGTAAATAACTTTAAATCTGTTGCTCTGAGTGAAAAATTAAGTTTCTTGCATTCTAGTCATAAATTCATTTAAGAGTCTTGCCTTGACTTGTGATGGCCTCAGTCTGAGCTCCATTACAGCACTGATTGCACTTTGCTACACTGGAAACTTTAGGAGGAAAAGGGGAGGTGAATCTCTAGGCAGGAGGCCTGTCTCCTTCTGAACAAGAATTCTGGCCTGGCTGAGCCTGGTTAGCTGGGAGAGCAGAAAATGGCCTTGATCTGTTAACAGATGGAACATGAGCTCTGCCCACACATGGTGAGGTGCTCCACTGCACCTCTGACTCTGAGACAACTCACAGAGCAGCTTTGTAGTTCAGAGACAAGAAGTAGGTGAACAAAACTCTTGAGATTCTTGGATCCATCTCACAATCTTTGAAGGATTTGACCCATTATTTTTTGCCTTTTGCATTTGGATATACCCAATAGCACCCTCTAGATTTGAAAATCCAGACAGCTGAGAGCAGAAGGTGCTGATTCCTGAATTCTCCATATCAGCTTGTCCCTTTCTGAGTGGAGGTGGATGAAAGCAGGTGTTAAGCAGAATAAATGCTGAAGTGCTTTGCTGAGTTTGAAAAGTAAGACCATTCTGCAAGTGCATTGTGTGTCCTACACAACGCTGAGCTGGGCTGCACAAGCTGGAGTTCTGGCCAAAATTTGGCGTGTCGAATTTTTTCTGGAAAGTTAATGACTTCTGTGGACAATGTGATGTTACTGAAATCTGATTATCAAATGAAATGTGAAACCTTTACTGAGAAGTGGTCCAAGGCTGTTATCTCAGAATACCATGGCAAGGTAATTTCAGAATACCAAATCCCAGCTATTCCCTGAGAGTTGCAGTTATATAAAACCTCCCTGAACAGCCACGTTAAAAAATGCATGTTAATCAGTGCAGATCTTGTCCATCACCTAACCTTGTAATTGATGGTGCCATCGACAGCAGAGACAGTAATTTAAATTATGAATGCTTCTGGTTATGAACGATGGAATTTTTTTGGCATAGGAATTAAAATGTGTGCATTATTAGAACGAGTAGAAGAGTTCCAGTCATGCTTTGGAGAAAAGTACAAAGTGACAAGGTTTAACATCCATGAATATTTGGGTAACAAGCCTATTTTTCTATTAAATATGTAGATATTACAAAATAGAGAGAGAAGCATCCATCGAACAATGCTTGAAAGTTGTTCTAAGCCTTGTTGAAGTTGATGTGTAAGGACAGCACTTTTAAATTCAAATGTCTCTGAGCAGCTATGGCAGTGCCTGGATGGGTGCTGGCAGCTGAAATGATCCTTGTCAATTTGTTCCCTTCTGAGGGAGCCAGTCCAGGGAGGTTTCTGGGCAGTGACTCTGATGAATCTGAGGGAGAGGTTCCCTGCCCAGGGGTGACCTGCTGCTCTGGGGCATTTGCCTGAACATCTTCTGTAATCACCTCTATTTGCACAAGATGTTTCTGTTTAGACCCTGATTATATCAACAGCTCAGTGTTATTAACAAACCAAAAACATGGAAACTTCTCCTTGCTGGGATGGTCAGCAAGTCATCTTCCAAAAGGAGGATTTCCTTGGAGTGAGTGGAATTGGATTTCACCCGGTTTTAAAACTGTGAGTATGAAAACACGATCTGATAATCAGGCATCGCTTTCACTGTATCTTGGTGTCCTAATTCTGCCACTTCTTCAGCAATCCCCTAGAGTTTTCCAAGCAAAGCTGCATAAACAACAACAACAATGGCAAAAATAGCAAGACTGCTATTAGAGAGAGACACCCAACCAGTAAAATGGAAAATGAAGGTGCAATCTATAGAGGATAAAATGCTGCAACTCGCTGAAATCCAGCTTCCTCAACAGAGCAAAACCTGCTTTGAGATACTGCCTCATGACTGGGCAGAGTCTGAGGGTTTTCCTGCTTATTTTAAGTGTCCTGGATGAGCCCCATGGACACAGAGCAGCTGTTTGTTCTCCTGAAGGACCTTCCATCCCTCTGAGCGCGAGCGGTGCCCGTGGCCCAGTTCCTAGGACAGATTTACAGCCCTGCCATGAGCAGGGGGAGTGAGGCTGAGCATCCCAACCTGCTGGCTTGGCATGACATGGGCTTGATGTAAGAAATGCAGAGCTGAGCTAGTGGAGCTACTAAACTGCCTGTTTGTGCCCAGGGAATGCTGAACACACGCGGAGCAGATGGGAGAGATTAAAAAACCAGGGAATTGTAGATGAGAAATGTTCACAGTTAAAGCGACAAACAGGAGGTTTCTATGTAGTCTCTTTTCTGATCATTTTGAAGGTGTGAGGGGTGAAAAAGGCCTAACATACAAAAACTATTGTGAGCTCCATTTAGAACCAAATTAATTTGACTCGAACAGTACTTCCCAAAATGAACTTTGTTTCCCTGCACTTCAGCCTAGCAAAGGCAAATCAGCATGTTTAACTCCACCACTTAATTTAGGACCATTTTAAGTTGTCTGATGAATTTGATAATTCAGCTTGTCCTCTACTGTTTCAGCTACTAAGGAAATTCCAGTTAGGAACTGCTGGATCAGATATCCTGTGTCTCAGCTGACCCAAAATCCCCATGATGGTTTTAGCAACATTCTTAAGAGAACCATGCAGACTTAGTGAATAACAGATTTGTTTGTCTGATGATGGCAGAGCATTTAATTTAGAAGTATTGGAAAACTCAGAATTAAAGGATGAGGTCTCGAATATTCTTTATTTCTGCTGTTATTAGTGTAATTCATTAATAACAACGAATTCAGTAGAAAATTAAAAAAGGCTTAATAGATTCCACTTGGTGGGAAATTCTCTTCCACCAAAGTTGTGAAGTAAAAAAATCTTTCTAGGACCCTTAAATGCTTTTTTTTCCCCCCCAAAACTCTAATCTCATGGGATCATGTGTATTCCTCCCACTGTGCTTACACTGAGCAAAGCTGAATAATCCTGCAGCAAGAACTTGTGCTTGTGCTGCTGCTCCCACCACTCAGGGTGTGATTTCGGGGCAAAAGCAGCAGTACAAAATCTAAAAAGCCCAGGAATTTCACTTTAGCCTCAGGGTTTTCTAGAAGCACAGGCTCTCAGTGAGCTAAACAGACCTAGTTTGTGGTAAGACTGTTTTTGTGGATCCCTGACAGGGTGTAAAATTACAGCCTGGTCAATGCAGATAAAGCTGACACATGCTTCCAGGCATAGCGAGAGTTTAGGGCTATATTTAACAAAAACACTGAGTTCTGTGTTGGCGAATACACTCTGCCTCCATACCCAAAAGAGTCACTGGCATCCAAATTCTCTCCAGCTTCTCCTGTTTATTACACCCCACAGATTGGCTTCAAATTCTGTCAGATTGTGCCTGTTTGGGGAAAGAGGTATGGTTTTGAGGTAGAAGATAGTATCTTTAAATGTGTTCAGTTTTTAACTCTCAAGGACTTAGTCTCTTTTCTCCATGGTTCTGGTAAAAATGTAGCATTGGGTTTCCTTTCAAGCAGTGGAAAATGTGCAGTCTTGACAAGCTGGGGAGAAGGGACATATTTTCTGATGTTGCCTAGAGCACACCTGTGCAGGAGAGTCGGTGTGGCCAAAGCACCATTTCTGCCTTTATCTCACAGCTGATAACATCGGACTCCTGGGGTCAAGTTTTTGAGGGAGCTGTGGGCTGAGTGCTGAGTTTTAAAAATCTGTCTGTAAATATCAGAGCAGAACTGCTGCTGGAAAACGTGGACAAAACGACTCTTCCTAATTGTGAAAATTAAAGCCCCTCCCCAGACAAAGGAACTGCACTGCCTCTGTTGTATCTTTCCAGATCTTTCTGAGGTTGTTTTGCATCCCCTGACGTCTCTGCAGGCATCATCTGCTCGGTGGGGAATGGCACTGTAAACTCTGCAGCTGTGAAGCCACAGGGAACAGGAGTCTTGGCAAATTTCTAAATAAAGCTCTGGTAAGGAGCGAGGGGGAATTTAATGAACACAGACTGTGGAATCAATCTCTTCACTCTTCACGTTTTGATGAGGGTAAAGTGCCTATATAATGGTTTTCCTTATTGCATCACTAAGTATGACAACACTGAAATTTATTACGTGCTCCTATTTATATTATTTTTCTGTGCTTTTCATTCCTGTTAAACCTTTGGGTTTCTCAGCATTGAGGTTGTGGCCTCTTTTTATTTGTATTTAAATCCTCCCAGCTTAAGAATTTACAAAGAAATGATCTTTTGCCTCTGAAAAATCCTTGGAAAGGACTTTTCTCTGGGCATGGAAAGTCAGGCTCTGTATGTGTGTGGTAGCTATGTTAGACTTTTCTTTATGATTTTTATCTTTATGCCTTTTTAAGAAGAAGAAGAATTGCTCAGAGAATTGCACTGGTGGTTTTATAATCCATTAAGGAATCTCCCCAACCAGAAAGAGATTTTCTGGGCAAATGAATCGAGTTGAATAAACACAATACACAGACAACACAGTGTTCCTGGGTCCAAGAGAAAGAAATTCCATGGCTTTCTGCTGGGAATGGAGTAAGGTTTAATCTTGCAAGCAGGGCCATAATTTATAGTTTGTAAGGACAAACATATGATATTTATAAATGCCTACTCTACGAGACTTCCCGTTTCCATTGAAATCAGTGACCAAATTCCCATTGACCTGAGTGCCAGCAGGACCTGAACTGCAATAAGATAAATGTTTCCCATTAAAATGGTGTTGAAATTAGCATTTGGAAACTGCTTAACCAGGTGGATCTGACAGCTACAGAAGCTATGGCTCATCAGTATTAATTGAATCTTTCTTTGTTTCTCTACTGCTTTTATTTGAAATCAAGTAGTGTCTTTGTTTTCACCAGGATCTGTGAGTTTTCCATCCCGTACCTCATCATGGTTAAAGCCAAGCAGAGTGTTATTAGTGAAGCTTGGTCAAAACAAGCTTTGTGGGCTTGGTCAAAACACATGGAAGTTTCTGTTAAGGTGACGTGGTTATTATCAGTCATATTCCTCACAATATTACCCATACTCTTTAACCTGTTTCTGAGTCAAATGAGGAACATTTCAACATGTGGTCAAAGCAGGGTGGTGATTGTCAGTATGAGGAGGAACAGACACTCCTGAGGCAGCAATGGCTGCAGGATGCCCAGGAATAGCAGCAGGATATTTAGTTGGATAGCTCACGTGGCTCAGTTTAGGAGTAAGGACTTACCCTGCTGGGGATCAACAGCAGGCACTGGACCCCACTACTGTACATCTGAACTTCTGCCTCCAGGGAATCCAGCATGGACTATCTAATTCTGCTGTTGATGTTGAGCTCCCTGTGGCCCTGGACAGTTGTTATTTACTGTGTGCTGTGTGTCAGTACCTCCCTGTGCAGTCTGCCCCAGGCATTTAAGTGATAGGCTTTGTCCTTAAAAAAGGGTCAAAGAAAGAGGTCAAAGACGAAAGGGAAAATTGTGATGTTGTCTCAGTGTATGTTGAACGGATTCTTGTGCTACAAACTGCTTCATTACAAGACAGATGATTCTAGGAATCAGATCCTACTCAGGGAAAGAGTATCACAAAATTGTTCCTATATGTTCTTACTTATCCCTACGTTGACAAAGTTTGTACTGAAAATCAACTGAAATTTTGCCTCATTAAGGGCTGCTTTATGGTAGATTTGGTCCATGTACGAATTTTCCCAGTAATCAAGATGGTAGTTTTATTTTGCACTGAAATAGTCCCATCTGAGCTGCCGTGCAAGCCAAGAATAAATGGCAAAATATTCAATTCAGAAGAATAAAGTCATGGGTATTTTTTTCTGCACTTCATTTTGTGCTGTGCGGTTCATCTTGGGTAGGGGAGCGAAACAAATATTGTTATGGAGAGCAAAGAAACAGTGCAAACATATTTATGTATTTCTAATTTTGTCTTGGGTGTTGAATTGCCCTGGGTTCAGTTGCATAATGATAAGCAAAGCAACTGGACACAATCCAGTGCAAAGTGATGCATGAAACCAGCACTTTTCCCCCCTAGTGTGTGAAAATTTGTATCAGCAAGAAACAGATAGTCTAACTTGTATGTAGCTGGAGAAGTGCCTGCATTTTGATACCTACATTCTTTCAAAATGAATCATTCTTGGGTGCAGACACAAGATCCTCGGCTCGCAGGGGCTCAGCGGTGACACCACATTAACCCTCCATCCTCCCTCGCCCTGGGCACCACCGTGACCCCCCCGTGGGCAAGGCTGGGGGAAGGTGGGTGTCGTGTGGGATTAGAGCCCCATACTCTGCTGCACAAACCCTTATTGGGGCAGGGATAGAGCCAGGGTTGGGGCTGAGCTCTGCTGCCTTTTTGTCCCAAATCCAGTGCACGAAGCTCCTCATTGCTGCTCCTTCAGTGTGAGAAGGTCTGGCTGCAAACCCCACCGGCCTGGGCAGCCCCTTCCTGCCCAGAGATGGGGCAAAGTGCTGCCTTTGGAAGGAAAAGGCCACTCCTAGCTTTTCTACTGCTAAGCAGTTATATTAGTTGCTGAAGTCTCAGCAATTATCATAAAAATAAATGCTTGTGGTAATGATTTTATTCTTTAAGCATCCTCTACCCTGAAAACCTGGTATGTGACTTTCTGTTAACGATGTAACGAGAAACACTCATGAAAAAAGGCCTTTGGTGTTTAAAGGAATTTGCATTTTTTAATAAATAACTTATTTTTAAAACAGCCTTCCAGCATCAGATAGAGAGTAATCGGAGAATAATTTCTCTGTTTTGCCTTTACTTTCAGAAAAATAAAAAATGTAAAGCTTTCTGGCTTTAGGCAGCTGCCCAACATTTACATGTCATAGAATAACCATATTTGTGTGATAGAAGGAGGGGAAGGCTCAATTCTAGACTGAAGCTCCTATTTGGTTCTGGTTTTATGTTGCTTTTTCCAAATCCACCTCCAATCTCTGGGAGGTAGGTGCTGTACTAGGATTTGCAGCAGTGCAAGGACAAGTATTTAAATAAGTCAGATTAGTCTCAGGAGTGGGGAATGTTTAAAGTAATGTTACAGACTAAGCCAGTGTAAAAATGTGGATCAAGACCATGCAGATTTGGCCTCTTGCACAATCAGTCAGTCAGCAGCTCTGCACTCGGGTTTTTCACCAAATATCTCCTTTAAATAAGGCACAAACCTATAAACACATTGCAGATTTCTCTTATTTTGGTAGGTGAAGATCTGGAGCCTAATTGCAAGTAGAAGGGGCAGTTTATGGCTGGCTTACAGACCTCCCAGAGCTGAACAGGCGGTGGCAAAGTGAGCACATCCTTCCCTCCTGTGAGAGACACCACTGACCTCTGAGTGCCCAGCAGGCCTTGGTGTAACTGCTGGGATTTATTAATCACTTGGATTGCTTTGATTGACAAAAGGGCAACTGAAAAAAATGGTAAGTCATCATGGATGTGGGAGTGCATCTCTGTGATCTCTGAAGGGCATTTAAGGGTTCATGATTTGTTCCCAAGTGACTGAAGCAGTGGGAGGGGCACCCGAGGTCTTCCAGCTTTTTGTAGCAGATTCTCAAGTACTTCACCTTTGGATGAGGTATAACCTAAAGTGTGCTGTTGAAGCAGTCAGCTAGGGAGTATTCTGCTCTTGGAGTGGGCAAAGGAATGCTGTGTAGTGGATAATTGCTGGTGGAGCAGCAGAGGGATGACTGCTCTAACCAAGACTGAAGCAGAAGGATTGTCTCCTTGAGGCGTCAGAGCTGTCCCCAGGGCTGAGGGACACAGAGGCTTTGCAGTGGGTCTGCTGTTGCTGTGGTGCTGTTGGAGGGTGATGTGGAGCAATGGCAGTGGATTTTTATTTATCCCAAATGTGCATCTTGTGCTCCATGACAAGGAATGTAACACTCAACAGCCACGGAACCAGCCTTTGCAAAGGATGTGGCCACCATGTGCAGACTCCTTGAATTCTACACCCACTTGACAGTCAATCCTTGCAGATTAGGTTATTTTTTGAGTCCTCTGTGAACTTGGAGTGGGCAAGATTTTGCCTAAGAAGAAATGTTGTAAGAATAGGATGGAAAAGATGAGTGAATTCTGTTGCTTAAAGGCTGGTCCTGGAAGAACAGAAGGGATAATGCACTAATCAAATTCTGACAAGGTATTAAGGAGAAAAGATGGGAAAGCATTTCTGAACTGCCTGCACTAAAGCTGGATGCCTGAAAAATAAAGCAGTTCTTATGCATAAACATAACTTTGATTTAGTTGGCATTACCCAGGGATAAGTCATACAACTACAGCAGCCATGAATGTCAGTGCGGGAAAGAATGGGCCTCACACAAGAAATCAGGGAGACCACCTGTTCTGAGATGAAGTACAACATAAATAAATACAGATACCTCATCTCCCCCAGCTGGGTCAGCACAGGTAGCACGTGTGGCCTGTGACCATGTGGACATCATTATGAGACTGAAGCATCCATGGCCTGAGCTGCTTGTGCAGCAGAAAGAGAAGTAGCAGAGGCTGTAGTAGTGAACTGTTTAGGGAAAGTGTTCTGCTGTGATCAGTGAGGTCTAGTTGTCTTTCCTTTCCTGTGATGTTTATGTAATTGTAAGTTCTTCAAAGAGGAGCTGATTTTCAGGCTGCAGGGAAGGGCAGGTGATCCATCTCTGAGCTGCACTGTGCAGTGGGGCTGTGCTGCAGCCACAGGGGCAAAGATGGGGACATCAAAGCTTTGGACATGTCAGTCAGGGCTTGGCTTGCTGAGTCCTCTTCCTTTGTGTTTTCTGAGAGATGATACAGCCAAAGCAGAGCATGGAGACTGAAGGGAAATAGGTACATAGGGAATGACCAAGAGACAGAAAAATAGCCAGAGTGAAAATGTGAACAAGATCTTGCTGTGTACTGCAGATCTGAGGTGATGCTGCCTTTCTCCTTTTGTCTGCCATTGTCTGAATCTGGCAGGAAGAACAGAACAAGTCTGGCTAGGCCCCCAAATAATAAGTTTCAAGCTCTGGTAGGATTGACATCAGCATGTTAAGATGTCTCTGGGCTCCCCGAATTTTCTTTCTCTCAATATGTTCCCTTAATATGTTCGCTACACTTCGTAAGACTTATTAAAATGTAAAGCTGTTAGAGGTGGAGGATTTGCAATCACTGACGTAGGAAACACTTGCTCAAGGACCAAGTGTGTGCAGTCCTCGCCCAGCTGGGCTCCCGCTGGCCCCTGGCCTGTTCCTAGCCCAGCGCTGCATCCCTTCGGAGTGCCCAGCCCCGCATCCCGCCGGGAATGGGCGCATCCCGCTGCAGGGAGGCCGCTGAGCGCCACCTCGTGTCTACCGGGCTGCGGACACGGCCCCGGGGTTTTGGGGAAGGGACGGTGATGGATCGTTCCCGGGTGCCGGGAGGCAGCGGGATGAGGCAGCGGGATGAGGCGCTGAGCTCGCTCCCTTCCCGCAGCACATCTCATCCTCCGGCAGCTCCGGGCTCTGCACAGGCAAGCTGAGGCCAGAAGGAGGTAAAAAAATCAAGCCCGTAAAAACTTTTTTTTTTTTTTTTTTTTTTTTTTTTTTTTTAATGGGAAAAGCTGCCCCTCTGACGCTGCTGAGTCAGCCGGGAGGATGGATATGAGGATTTGCCGATAGGTCGCTAAATCCTGTTCTGCAGTGAAAAAAATCGTGGGACAAAATGTCAGTAGCAATACTGGGGAAGTTTCCAGTGCTGCTCCTTCCAGCTGCTCTGCTGCTTTGTGTCCCCTCTGGTTCCCTCAGGAGAGCACAGAGCTGCTCTGACATAACCCAAACCCTTTCCATCCTGCCAGGATGTCTTGTGCACGATCCTCCATCCCACTGCCATCTTTCCTGGTGCATTTCTCTGCAACGGAGGTTCAGTTCTCCAGAAAGATTTTTCCCTGTAGTCTTGGTTCTCTCATCAAGCTGTGGAAAGCTCCCACTGGCATCCCTACCTGAATCACATCCACCCATGCTAAACCTTTTGTGGATGCCTTCTATTATGTAGAAGCCTCAGGCACTGGATCTTCAAATGAATAAAGGACCCAATTTCAAACGAAGCAGTCCTTTGGGATTTGAAATGTCCTGCAGTGCTGTATCCACTGGGACACAGAGTGTCTAAGTGCACAGGCAGGGTCTATTGGAATTGTGCTTATTCTAAGGGAGTAAACCAGTTTGTCCTGACAAGACTACAACTTACACAGGATTTTGTGATTAAATCCAGATCATTTAAACCAGTTTCACCTGTTCAAAACTCCAGAAAAATAAGATTGGATTTCGTGTGGTAGACACAACCTGAGTGGGCCATGTGAGAGCTCTAGAGACAGATCATGATCTCATTGGGAAAGAGATTAAAAGGAGCATAACAGAGTGAGTTCAAACCATGGCAGATGTGTTGTTGTTATGTTACCAATACTGTTTCCACAAATGTTTGAGATGTCCCAGGTATTTCTCAGAAATACAAGAAAGGATTACATTTGGCCAGGTAGCTCACAGTGGGATACGAGCTTTTTTTTTTTTTCAGTTTGACATGGAAACAAATACAATAAACACAACATTGGCAATTACTTTGCTTCCTGTTGAGAACATGTTATGTAACTCTCCTGGCTTTCTTTCCTCATAAAATAGGGTGGGGAGGATGATAACTGTGGAGAAAAGAATAATACAAACATTCAGCCACCCTGCAGTAGTTCAGAGAATCACCCTCGGCAGGTACAGGAGTGGAGCCCTTGAACTCACATGGCTTCACAGCAGAAGTTCTTTATCACTTGCCATACTGTGATAAAAGAGCAGAATCAATAACACAGGGAATGTGACTGAATAGCTGATGCTAAATAGAAGTCTTAGGAGGCAAAGGGTATTCGGGAAGAATATAATAAGCAATCCAAGTTTCTCCAGTAACTCATGTCCCATTTCAGGTACCAATGATGAGCCCACAGGAGGGTTTCTCTGGATTTATGCCAAGATAAGTAAGAATAAAAAAAACAAGCACTCAAGGAATGAAAATTCCAGCGTAAGATTGTAGAGAATAAAATGTAAACCAATAAAAGGTTTAGGCAAGGGAACAGAGTGCATTTTGTTTGGAAAGGGAGAGCCAGACTGCACTCCAGGGTGATGTGCTACTGCACTGGAGCCAGTGCAGGAGAAGGGGCTGGAGAGGAGGAGCTGGTCCAGCGAGGTCCCATCTCCAATCCACACATCTCCACACATCCTTCCACACATCAGTACACCCAGGTACAAATCCCAGCTGTGTGGGAGGAGAAATACCTCGTTCAGCTGTGTCTCATCCTAGGCACCCTCCACTTCCCAGGCAGGTTTCTTTTTTTGGAGGTGAAATCCAACAATTGCCAAAAGTCCTGTGTTTCAGAGAACTGTGAAAAACCTCAGAAACCAAGCTGTGCAGCAGTGAGGATGTGCTGGGAGGAGCCCAGTGATTCCTGCTGGTGGACCATTTTGGGAGTCAGAAAGTTCTGTGAAGCATGGGATCCATACACATGAAAAACAGTGACCTAGTCTTGGTCTAAGCCCCCTTTAGTACATCCAAAACATTTACTGACCACAGGCTCATTTTTCAAGTTTACAACTATTCCATGAGTATATCAAATTCTATATTAAAACTGTTTAGGTTCTTTGACTTTCTGCAAGACCATGCTGATGTGTGATCTCCTTCAGTGGTTAGAAATGCTTTCTTTAGTTTTCAGTCTAAACACACTGTTGATAAGACTACAAAAATTTGATCTCCCATCAGGTTAATCTTTAACTTATTTCCTTTTTCATGTATTTATCTTGAAATCTATTTATAAAGAACTTGCATATTGCCCCTCCACTGTCACACAGAACAAGTCACGTTCTTTCTATCTCTCCCTTAGAGTGCTAATTCTGTAACTGCTCTAATAGCCAGTCTGCACTGATCCCAGTTTAGGCTAATCTTTTTCAACACTGTTGACAGGAATTGTATAAATATCTCACACAAAATCTTACCAGTGCCTTGTCTAAAAGTGCCAATATTTCCTTCTCTACTAAAAATCCCACCTAACCCATGTGAACATCACCTTATCTGTTTCCACAGCTGTGTTGTGCTGGCAGACCTGGCACACTGTCAGTCCATCAGAACACTCGGATCTTTTTCCTTCTCTGTTGCTTCCAGCTGATGACTCCCAAGAAGATGACTTTGCAGTTCACATTATTAAATTTCTATCACTGCAGGCAAGAAGGTCATCTAATTCCAGCTGGGGATCTGGTCCTCCTCAGTATGGGCAATGTCTTCCAGCTTTGTATCATGTGCACAGTTTTTGAGGCTGGGCCTGATCATCATTCCCAGTTCATGGAAGTGTAGATTAAATGGTATTGCTCCAAAGACTGATCCCTGAGGAACACTGTTGGGTAATTTGCTCCATTCTTATGACTCCTTTTTTACCATAACCTGTTGCTCCTTGGTCACATTGCTTTTGTATTAATCCCTACCACTCCCCCTTTCAGGAATGATTTCCTGCAGAGCACTGTATCAAACCATCTCTTTCAACTCCAACAGACCGAGTTCACTGCGTTATTTCCTTCTAGAGAGATAATTATCTTACTCAAAACACACCAGCTCAGCCTCACATCCCCTACTCTGGTAGACCACGTATGTTTTCTCACTTTCTGTTTGCCTCCCTACAGCTGATTGTTCTGTCTTTCAACATTTGTCCTAAGACTTGGCATTATACTGAATTTTAGAATATGTATACTTTCTAAAAAGATTTTTTAGAATATAAACATTTTATTTGCTATGCTGAAGTCCTAGGCAAGCTTTCATTGAAATTCATTAAACACTGGCTGCTTTTACTTGTAAATTCATATACCACTTATTTCAATATGCTAGGGAAGGAAGAGATTGTATGTTTTCCTCAATGTTTTGTTTTACATTAAGAATTGTAGTTTGTTTCTCCTAAGATATTGTAATTTCTGTCACATTACTATTTCCTTTATACATCATTCCCATCTGTCATTAACCTTATGTAAGTCACAGCAAAGGACCTCTTTGTTCATTCCCCAGCAACACCATCTCTTGTTAGTCAATTGATGACTTAAGAAAACCACCTTGTACCATCCCAATGTCTTTGATGGAGCTCTGACACCACTGGTGGCATTTATTTTCTTCTTTAGGTGTGGGACGTTCAGGTCTCCCATAAACAAGGAATTGCATTTATTATTTTCCTGTAATTTTACATCCCTTTGAATTTATATCCAAGCTTGACCAGAGAAGGAGGCTGTAAAAGATCCTCAGCTCTATCCTTCTGGAGCAGTTTATGTCTGAGTAATCTGCACCCAAACAGAACGTATTTGGTTGGTGTGATCAGATTTCTTTGCACTCAGCCGTTTCCTTCAGTGACTCCCTCCCTCTCCTCTCATTTCTCTCTTTTTCCCAGTATTTTTCTGGTATCCACAGCCAATGGTGAGGGCAGTTCCTGTGGGGAGATCTACTTGAGCTAATGGCTCATCTCCATGTCTTGCTCTTTTCTTCAGAGAAATTATTTTAGCCACATCATGAAAGCATTCACTGAGGTTATAAATTTCAGCAGGGCCAGGGGAGAAATGTGCTCCCACATACCTGATCCCCTGAATCCACCACAGATTTGCTTCTCAGCAGTGAGTGCAATATCAAACAAAAAAAATAAAGGACTGGTTGAGAAATGACATTGCAGGAGTTCTTTTCTTGCCCAGTCACTGGTGTGTGCACACACCCAGCTGCTGTGGCTGGGAGCACCTCCAGACAGAGCTGGGTGATGCAGAGCATTTTCCAAATGTTTGCACAATGAAGAATTGCCATCACAGGCTCGGGAGCAACTGTTTTCAGAAAGTAAACATTGTGCATTTCTAGGGTAGAGAATAGCTAAGGGCAGCAGGCATTGTGGTAGGAGCCTGAAGGGAAAGCATGGCATCAGGTCTGAGGAGAGGTTCTTGTCTCCTAAATCAGGACGAGACTTGGGCTGTGCAGCTCAAGGAATGCTTTCCCTTTCCCCATTACCACTGGCTGCAATGCATCAGGCTTCATTTTTCAGAGATGTAAAATTAAATTAGAAAGGAGGACAGCAGCAAGAGGTTCAGTGAATTGGAGAAAGAGTAATAATTTTGTATCTGAGTCATCTTCAAACCATTCCATCAGATCAAAAATAGCCTCACTCTTCTTCAGAGATAAGCACCAGCAGCAGCATCACAGGATTTACAGTTTAGCAGCTCTGGTCAGGACTTCTGCATTTCTCCACGTAGCAAGATCAGTCCTTTAACTGCAATGTTATTAATTCAGATACAATAACTCCTGCCTGTGACACTTTCTGACTATGTTTCACTGTTCTCATGCCTTTCCACTGTAGTGTTACAAAAAGGATTGGCATTTTCCTGACGTGCTGTATCTGCAAAAGGGTCTTACCAGTTTTCAGAGCATTTCAGGAGGTTGTTTCTCAATAGAAAGAGTAGGAACAGCATTGAAATGTCCCACTGGTGTTTCTGTGGGCTCTGTTTGATGCTCGGAATGTTTGAGGAGTTTGGTTACTGCAAAGGGACAATATGGTCCAAAGTCATGCCACCAGTACAAAAGTGTTCCCAACACGATAGAATGGCTGGCAAAGAACTTTTGGCCCAATGAGAACAAACTGTATGTGCCTTCTTCCCAGCACCTGCATGGCAGGAAACTATCTGAAGTTTCTTGTCCTCTTGGCAAGGCACCAGACAATCTGCAGGGGTCTCTAAGAGATCTTTTTGCCTGCCTCTGCTGAAAGGTGGGTGAGACAGGAGGTTGTTTCAGCTGGGGGAAGAATTACAGGTGGGAAATGACGGCTGAAATAAACACTTGATCTTGTGTCTCCAGTTTTGGGATGGAGGGTGAACTTGTGTCTTACCTATTCACATTATTTTTATGACAAAAAAGCTTTGCAGTGGGAACTCTCATTCTGATTTTAGCTCTGCCAGGCAGTGCTACCAAAACGGGATTGTGACCCTGTTAGACACACATGACTCAGCACTGGGCTGAAGTTCTTCTGACTGCAGAATCAAAGTGCAAAGACTCATTTGGCTCATGGGACACAGAGGCCTAATTCAATATCTCACTCTCTTTCTATAACCTGAAGATATGCGATGTGAGTTCCCAGGGAATGTTTGCTTGAGGGTTGAGCAGAAGGGAAGATCCCAACATCTTAGCCTCTTATTTTGTTCCACCATACATTCGTTAGCTTTTAGGAAAAAGATGTCATAAGGGATCACATATTTGTTTGTTCAAAACAGTATTGCAATGTGAACTACATGCCAGTGAAAATACAGAATAATCTTTCCTGTTTACAGAACCAAAGCTGCACAGTCTAGACATCCATTTATTTATGGTATTTATTTAAAGCTTCAGTTTTGACCTAGATGGAGTTCTCATTTCTGAAAGCAGCATAAAGTTCTGACTTGCAGCAATTTTCTTCTGAGGGCCATTAATGTGTATGTATGCAACATCAAGAATTCCAGCCTCTTATTACATAAACTGTACAGGATTTTCAACAAGAGTCAACTGTTTCTATGCAAAGGTATACACAGGATATTGCAGGCAGAGGAAACAAACATGTGGTCCTTACACACTTGTTATTAACTGCTTTAACTTGACCTACCTGGTTTTGTGAGCAGCATTGTCAGGCGAATTCATTGCATCAGAGTCAGTGGAGAGAAAAATCAAGGAAGAATTCTACTCACCCCAAATTAAGCTTCAATAGTGCAAAGCTGTCATTTTGTGTATCAAAGGCTGTTGAAAGTCATGTTGCTGGGAATAACTAGGGGCCTTGTTAAAGCAGTCATGATCATCTTTCTGACAGAAGCTCACTTTCAGGAAATGTGATATGAAATTTTCCTTAGGTTCTCATCTCCTTCCCATACTGTGTTTCTTTCACTCTTGGGCTGCTTGGTCTGTAATTCCTCAGTTAGGAACTCATTTTTTCAGCATCTGCAAGACTATAATGAATGATGAGCAAGTCTGAAAGGATTCTTAAGTGAATGCAAGTTACATCTTCTTTTCCTGGTTTTGGCAATGGGAGTTTTCTCAATTGCTTTGAGCTGAACCCTGGTGTAAGTAGGGTCGTATCGTGCTTCTAAAGATAGCACAGCACAAGGCAGATCCCTGATTTCTGCTTCTTGTGGCTCCATTTGGAAGGCACTGTTTTCTTCCCAGCACGTTCTTGTGAAGTGGGTGTATTTCTTCCTCTCTGGTAATCTCTGCAGTATCTGATCAGTCTCTCTGGGGCTGACCCTTCATCCTGTGAATGGCCGGAACTGCCACTGAAGTCTGCGGAGTTAAACAAAGGGCACAATCACCGAGAGATCCTGCCAGCAGCTTAAAGGCTTACAGAGCTTGGAGCACTGATGTAGGCACTGTTTCACTGGGATTTTATGTGCATCCTTTCACATGTGTGCCTATCACGTGCAAATCTGTCTGTGGAATTCTGGTCCATCCTTCTCAGTAATTCTTTTTTTTTATTTTTATGAGCAGTCAGGAGCCTGAGTTCTTCTGCCAAATATAGTAACAAGAGGCAAAAAGCAAAAGCATATCAATAATAATGCAGGAGGCAGAGAACACAGGAATGCCTGTTCTGTTTCAAATCCATTTGGCTGTCTCATCCATGCCGAAACTTCTGCACAGAAAACAATCAAATGTAATGTAAGGGTCTCTTACTGTAAATAAACATGACTATATATGATAGCTGTTCTCAGGCCAGATGATGAATTGGACTCAAAATTACGTACACAAAATGCATGACCAAGTGCACATTTTAATTTGTGATTATCACAAGTGCTTATGTTAACTGCTTGTTGTGCAGTGGCAGTAAAATAAAACATAACTGGTTTAGTGTTTGTTGTCGGTGCATTTTCAGTGTACAACAGCTAATTTATTGCTCCTCATTTTTTTTCTGTGTGAGTGATCTGCATATGTCTATAAAGCATTAAATGCAGGATTCCTTTGACATGGGATCAGCAAACCCAGAAGTTATTGTGTGCCTTTGTCCTAAAGGGTGACCTTCCTATCTATATATCTTATCTGTCTATCTCAGCCCTCTAACAGTGGGCTGAGCATTGTGCTTTCACTGTGCAGCACTAAACACACTTTCTCTGAGATTCTGTAATGTCATGCAATTCTATCCAGCAGCACAAAACTCTGCCTAAAGGAAGCAAATATCCAGAGCCATCTGGAGAGGTGCTGAATTTCTTAGTGGTGGACAAACTGTACTTCAGACAGGGATGGGAATGACAGAGCAGAAAAGCAGCTAGAGCACATACGGGAAGCAAAATCCACTGGTGAGCTCTTTGGACACTAAACCAGCCTATAGCACAGCTCCTGCATGTTTCTCACTCAGAATTTACCTCTAGGGAGAACTGTGCACATTAACTGAGCCACCTGCAGAAGTGCCACAGCACCAGAGCACACAGGAAAGGTCAGGCTGGGCTCAGCCTTTAACTGGTGCTGCTCAGATCCCTGTGGGAGTCACCAGCAGGTGATGGTGGGGCACAGACAGGTTCTCCTGCCTTTCAGTGGTCAGCTTGATGTTCTAGAGACCTTCCCTCTCGTGGTGGTTTAAGCCCAGCTCACAGCTAAGCATCACACAGCCATTTACTCCCCCAGGGGATGGGGACAGACTGGAAGGGTAAAAGCAAGAAAACTCTTGGGGGCTGAGATAAAGACAATTTAGTGGGTACAGCATTCTCCTTCTTCCCCCAGCTGCAAACACGGAGGATGAAGCCCTGTGGTGTGGAATATCCCTCGGGTCAGTCAGGATCAGCTGCCCAACCGTGTCCCAGCTCCCTGTGCACTCCCAGTTCCTCACTGTGGGGTGGGGTGAGGAGCAGACAAGACCTTGGCTCTGTGGGAGCTCTGCTCAGCAGTAACAAAACCATCTCGGTGTTACCAACACTGTTTCCAGCACAAACACAAAACACAGCCTCACACCAGCTACTGTGAAGGAAATGAACTCTATCCCAGCCCAAACCAGCCACTTCTCCACTTTGTCTCCTCTTAGCACCTCCTCTACAAGACGAGGCTTGCAGTGGATTAGACCAGGAATCCTCAGTGTGGATATTTCCTCTGCAGTGGATCTGCCCGGGCAGGGAATGCTCACAGATGGTTGCCAGGCTCTTGTTTGCCAGCTGGAGCAAAGCAGGGAGCAGCAGGGATGTGTGTCCCAGCCCTTGGCCAGTGGTGGGACCAGCCAGTGGAGGGGAAAGCTCTTGGAACTGTCCTGACCTCCAGCAACTGGAATCAAATGCAGGCAGAGGAGAAATCAGACATGACACACTGATGTTACTGCTTGTGCACAGAGAGCAGTGGAAGATTTTCTTGTCAGACAGGAGTACTTAACATGTGTAGGAATGTAATGTGAGTTGTGTTAGTTTGCTTGATAAAAATAACATTTTCTCTTACCTTCGTTCAGTGATTCAGCATTTTGAGACATGTCTTTGACAAAACTAAATATGTCTCGAGGTTTGTGTGGGATGAAGATTTTATTTGGGTCAAATTAAAAAGTGGTCCACACTGCGGTGGATGGTTAAGCTGTCAAATTTACCCAATGAAAGGATAAAAGTGCTAATCTTGTTTTTACCAGCTCAGCAGTAAACAGAGCAGGTGCAAGCCATGTTTAATCCATGACCCCTGGGAAATGGTAATGCTCCTTTCTGTTGTCTTCCTGTGCCAGATGCCAGGCTCCCTGAATTCCTGATGGAGAGCCCTGGCTACAAGGACTGATAAGGCACAACTCAGCACCTGGGTCGCATCAAAATGAGAAAAGCTCTTTAGCTGCTGCTTATTGTAATACCCTACTGCAGGCAACACCTGTGGTATGACTTCATAAATAGATAACCTGAGCTGTGCTCACACAGGGGTAATTCAGGAGCTGGCAGCTTGTTAGGCAGTTTTCCAGCCGTGTGCTGATGGCACATGCTCATAACACAAGAGGAAATAATCCTTCATGTGTATATAGTACATTATGACATGAAGCTGGGGGGGGGGGGTGGTGTTGTCTTTAAAATTCCTAGTCTGCTTCTGCATTAAAAGGAAGTTTTTGGAAGATGTGATTTGGACATTTTCTAGTGTCTCAGAGTGGGTGTGTCACCTGCCATCTCTGAAAACACGTGGATGGGGAAAATTACTGAGTATTGGTAGCAGGCACCTGCAGAGGAATGAAAATCTTGGCAAAGGTGCTGGTAACTGTTTTCTCATCTAGTTTAATCTCTTCTGAGGTTTTCTCTCAATTTACAGTGGTGGTCACTGTACCCCATGGAGTTCACAGCACTGAAGCAGCACATCCTTCTGGTGTTGTGGCAGATGTGAGTAAGAGATCCCCCTGCTGAACATCCTGCAGCCCTGGGGTTTTGACTAGCTTTGGATTTTTACACTGAATATCCTTCATGTTCAAATAATTTACATTTGAGAATATGAAGAAGAAAATGCATTTCTTCAACCACCACCTCTTCCTGATCACTCAGTGTCTATAGAGGTTGATTCAGGAGATTCATGTACAGACAGCAATTTATCATCAACCCCCTTTCTACTCTTCAGAATTAATTTAGATTCCTTGTTGTCTGATATACCATAAACATCCCACTAAGGTATATTTGTTGGTTTTGACATTGCTTTGATATCAAAAAACCCCACCACTCCCCCCTAAAGATAAATGTATTTTTTATTTGGACCAATTTTTCCTTTCTGGAATTGGAGACCACAACTGTAACTACTGACATTTAGTGAATTAAATTAGACCTTTTCAGTTTAGTCAAAGCTTTGAGAAGCTGCAAAGAGGGGAGCATTTTGAAAAATGACTATTGTGCTCAGGTAGCTCCTGCTCATGTAAGATGGGCTCGTTACTTGGATTTTCCTGGAGTTCATCAGCAAAAATAAGAGATGTATTCCTCCATATCCTGGCACACATGAGGAATATCAGCCACAAAAGCAGCTCTACTTCATTGTGGGGAATGGCCAAAACAATGTAGTGCAGAATGAAGGACATCCAATGCTCCTGTGAGGTTGTCCCAAGGTGGGGAAAAGAATGTTCTGCACGGTGAGTTGAGCTCAGTAAATTGTCAGTACTGCAGATGGAAAGACAGTTGCAATAATTCTGATCCTTGCTTAATTTTTCACAATCTTTTTATCTGTATTTTATAATCCTACAAGCAAAGCAGCTGCACCTATGAGACTCCACAATTCAAATAATTTTGTAGACCTTTTTCTGCTGGATTGTTTTTATTAAAAAGATAAAGGGATTGTGGAATATTGGAGGTCTTTGATTCCTGGATGATCTTTGGACTCTAAGAACTGCAAAGATAAGGAAAATAAGCTGCATATTTCAGGTCTGGTTTTGTAAGTAACCAGTTAATAAGTAAGCTTTTAAAGTAAGGTACTGTCCTTAAGATTGCCAAGGCTTTTTAAAATGCATCTACAGTTTGTTTTTAGGCAGTTGTTCCTGGTCTGTGGCACAAGCTTTGCTCCTTGGTTTTCATTGCTTTCTCTGTAACAAACTTTCACTGAGGTATTTTATACCTCTCTCCCTTCTAATTACCAAATAGAACAGGAAGTTGTATCCACTTGCTACCTTTGATAAATGATTCTTGTTCTGAATACGATCTTTTGAACCTATAATTATTAAAAACAGAGGAAAGTATAAAAAAATTTGTTTTCCAGCTTCCACGTGCTGGATATTATTTGTTTTTGCTCCTTGCCCAATTGGCAAGATTCTTCCTGATCCTGCCTAATTTGTCTTGACTCACCTTAATTCTTCTCTATGTAATTGCTCATGTTAAAATGTCAGTGCTCTGGGAGGCAACATTCACTAATGTAAGAAAAATATATAAGAAAGCAGAACATTTCAGTACAAGGTAGACCCTTCCTTCCCTCTCAGTGCTTCAATGAACTGCACCTTCCTCTAAGTCTTGAATCTTCCTGTTTTAATTCCAAGTGCCTGAAAGCATCAAGACACCAGTTGTCTGGCTGGCAGCAGCAGAGTTATTCTGCTCATTTATCCTTTTCTGGATCTGCCCTCTAGATCCAAGTGTTTGTTTTGAAAAATTCCTTTTGCAAATTATTTCCCAGTTGGGATGAGCTTCTCCCCCGTACACAGAGTGGTCCTTAGGCTGAAGTCTCTGCTTACGCTTTCCCTAAAACTAAGTGTGGAAGCCAATGAGAGACTGTTGAAGGGGAATGTGGGTGGTCAAAGATAATTTCTGGTTTAATTTAGGATAGGTTAGGATTTAGGATTTGGTTATTAAAGATGTTTAAAATGAAAAGTGACTGTCTACTTATGTTCAAAACATTGTCCTTTAATCTTCTCTGAGCTTGCTCAAAGTTAATGTGAACCAGAACTTGTATGAGACTTTTTCTTAATTATTTCTATAAAGTTGGGTGTAGAGTGGTATGGAAATTGAAAATATTACCTCAATAGGCAGGTTGATCAAGAATTCCCTGTTTGATAAGACTCCAAACAAATTTTCTCCTTCAACAGGTGACACATTCAAGTGGTGACATACAATACTCACCAAAATTTAGTATTAGAGAGACACACAAGTCATATTTTATCTTCTGCTCAAAAGTTTGCCTTCCTTTATCGAAAGGATTTGTGACAAAGAGATTCCTGCTGTTCAGGAGGTCCAGAAAGAGATAACACTTGTTTTGCAAAGCTTGAGTGAGCAGAGTTTACACCAGCAAGACACTTCCACGTGGCTAATCCCAGGAGCATCCTGGAGATGGGTTGTTCCCACAGGCACTGGCAGGTTCTGTCACTCGGAGGTGGTTTTACTAAACCCGTGCCCTTAGACTGGGATGGTGCTGAATTATTCCCTTACAGGAGGGCTGTTCTTGCTGCCTCACACCTACAGTGCAGAAACACCCCCAGCCCCGAGCAGAGGCTCTTGAGTTTGTGAGTCCAGACAGGACAAGTTTTTGAGAGCGGCTGAGCAGCTTCCACAGCTCTCTGCTTAATGGAAGTGTTGCATGAGGAGAAGATGAGCTGCAACCTCCCTGTTTAATCCGTTGTGTCTTACTTGCTCTGTTTGTGAGAATGTTCTCTCTGCTTTGCTTTTTTCTTTTTTACCTTGACACACATCCAGTGTATATTTAGATCAGGACTGCATTAGACATTCATTTGGTTAAATGCTTTCTTACTATATTCAGTGCTGCTTTGCTGCATCTGGAGCAAAATTTAATAGTCCACACGGTTTAGCATTTGCTAAAAATAAAGAGGAGAGGGTGGAAGGAATTTCTAATGTAGCTATAAAAGTTTTACAACAGCTTCTTTACACAAAAATCATAACTTTGCATTTCCTTTTGTGTCAGTGGAAATTAATCAAATCTCCTTTACCTTCGGAGAGGAGAGACACATCATTTCTCTCAGCATTTTGGTGAAAGGTTCTATAGGAAGCTTTGGGATACAGATTTATCACCACAGATGTATCTTTTATTTCAGCATTAGACAGTTGTCAGTGGAATAAAAACCAGTTTCAAAATTGGCATGAATTGGCATTTTGGCTGGCAACAACATTAGAGTAATAAGTGGGGAAAGAAATTTGCCCACTCATTATTCTATTTTTTGTAAAAAGGGGTAGAATCCTGTTGAGAAGAAATTTGTACCGATGTTGGCACTTCTTATGCCTCTTTGAGGGAGTAATTAAGTGCTCTTCCAAAAAAAATTCATTCTTTTTATTAACTCCATTGCTTCCATAGAATGGTTCAGTTGACGGAAGTGATATATCCAGTGATGTAAAAACACCATTAGGTCATTGATGACTGAAAGTGGAGGTTAAAACCAGTGATATTTATTTTGCTTCTGTCAGGTGGAGAAACAAATCACTCTGTTAAATAGAAAAAGACAACACTGACAGGAAAGAAAGGTTATATTTGAAAGGATGAGACATGATTCTTTTGAGGGGAGCAGAGTGAGTGTCTCAGCATTCCCACACAGAGAAGCCAATTTTTATGCTTTAAAACAGTGACGTGGAATAAAGACCTTGGTCCTGTGCTCAGCTGGGTGAGAACATTTTATAGTAAGTGAATTGTGAATCTTTTGGGCCTTTATTCACAGTTACACTCGCAGACCTTTAACACCCCTCTGGCAACTTGCTCAGCCTGCCAGACAATGTTCCTTCCACACCGAAGATGTTATCAAAAATATTGAAGAAAACCAACTGAAAATAAATCCATCACCATCCTTTAGCTGATCCAATTAGCTGCCTCTAAAAAAAGGGTTTTGCCACCTCCCACACGGAACAGCAGCTCCAGTAATTTGGCAACGATAACAGTGCATAATCAGGAAACACGAGGCTGTGATATGTGGTAACACATCCCATTTTGTGTACAGGAAGAGTTTTGTTTAAGTAAATACATCTTCTTCTTAAGTACCTTTTGGGTTACTCACTATTAGGTTGCTCATCCCATTAAGCTCCTGGAGTTACCGCAGGTGTTTGACTGCAGGAATTGTAAGTGGGTGAATCTAACATTCCTGAGAATGGAGATAGGAGACGAGGCTTTGCATCTCTGGGTGGTTTTTTTTGATGTTTGTGGTGTATTTGAAGACAGGGAGTAACAGTGACTAACATGCAGAACAAAGGATTGGAAGGTTTGGTTATTTACCTCCTGCCAGTGACTAATTCACAGCAAACCTTAAGTGTCCCATCATTATAAGAGAGTGCTCTAACAAGTCCTTGTAATGATATGCTGCCATAACATCCCAGATGATGTTACAACACTGTGTTTTATCAGCAAATTACATCAAAGGCCCAACACTCAATTATGATAGGGCGGGTTGGGAAATCCAGCAGCCTGCAGTGTTTAAATGCAGTGCATTGTTTTCACTATGGAAATGAGGACACCCTTGCATTGTAAACCAGCTGGAAAGCTACAAAGGAAGGTCTAAACTTCATGTCTGTAGCTGCTGTCAATCCCAAAACTATTGATGTGTGGAATTTGCCTGAGGTCAGAGCCAGAGCCCAGAAGTTGCCTCAGCCCCATGGCTGGAACACGGGATGTGCCCATGTGGTCACACCACGGAGGGACAGGGTGGTTTGAATATCCATCATTCCAAAATGTCAGCTGGAAGGAGCCACGCTCACAGCCAGAGGTGCCAGTCCTGGAGGGAGATGGGATAGAGTGAGGAATAATCCCACTGGATATTCCAGAGAGGCCTGGCTGCATGTGGGTGACCAGAGTCAGTTTTCCAACAACAAAGAGCTATTTTAAATTGAGTGAGTGGCTGTTTATACATGAAAAAAACCCAAAACCAAACAAAACCATGTGGTACATATTGTATATTAGATATTGCTGATTTTAAAAGGAAAAGATCACAGTTTGCATCCCACCCATGAAATCTCCAGACAGCCAGATTCTGGGACTATTTTTTGGTTTGTATTTTAAAAAGTAATTAATGATAAGCAGCATAATGCATTAGTAATAATTTACTGAAACAACAAAAGAGGAGGTGGTGTTCCATATTATTATTCAAGTAAAATATTTCCTTTGGAAGAAAAACTAATTAGACCATTAAAAAAAAGGGTCATTTGGTAACACAATTAGTGTCTTCAAGGCAGAGAGAGGATGTCTGGAGGTAGACACAGACTTGGCAAGAAGCAGGTAGCTTGATTTTAGGTAATATCTCTGTGGTAGAAGAAAAATTACCCTAGAAAAAATACTTAGGGATGGAGGGGATTTGGGTTTGTGTTTTGTCTTCCTGGACATCATGTTCCAAATACTACTGCGAGCACAAAACTTTCCTTTCAGAGTTCCCAGGGGCCCACTCATTGTACATTTCTCTGGACAATCTGTGCTCCCAAAGTTCATTATATAATCTTGACATAATTAGCCTTTTTGCTAAATTATTTGGAAAGCAGAAATCTAGTTAGACTTGTGGTATTTCCCTATTTCCACACTGCATAGAGCCTCGAATTCCTCGGGATTAACACTTCCACTTATGCTACTCAGAGCTGACACCTCATTTTCGTGTACTCAAAGTTCAGCAGAATCACAAACCTGAACCAGAATAATCTTTATTTCTGAATCCTGCTGGTATCAATAATTGAACAAGGTCACCTCCAGCCTTGGAAGCGCTCGGGCTGGAGGGGGAGGGATGTGTGCCCGACTCAGTGTCCAACTTGGGACTCACCATCCCCCTGCAGGGGAGCAGGAACACCCCGGGAGTGAGGGAAGAGCATGTGCCCTGGGGGCTCATCCCGATGGATCCAGGCGGGGCCGTGTCCCTGGCGGGTTCATTCCCGATGGATTCAGGCGGGGCCGTGTCCCTGGGGGGTTCATTCCCGATGGATCCAGGCGGGGCCGTGTCCCTGGGGGGTTCATTCCCGATGGATCCAGGCGGGGCTGTCCGGGAGCCCCGGACCTGCCCCACGGCCGTTCGGCCGCCAGGGGGCGCCGCTCCCGCCTCTCCCGCGAGCACTGCGCGCGAAACCGGACAAGCCCCGTCCCCTTCACCCGCCTCACTCGCCGATTGGCGGAGCCCGCCGTCGATCCGAGCGACGCCCCGCCCTCCTGGCTCTTGATTGGCAGCCACCCTCAGCCGCGCTCGCGCCGCACCCTCCCTCCGCCCTAGCTCTCCTCCTGCAGAGCGATTGGCTACCGTGACTGTCAATCACGGATTAGCCCCCTCCCGGCCAATAATCCCGCCTCCCGAGCGTGAGTCGCGCGATGATTGGGGCGTCGGGGTGTCAATCACGGGCGCGCCCCGCCCCTTGGCGCCCAGGTAGCCCGGAAGATGGCGGCGGTGGCGGCGGCCGGCGGGGCTCGGGCTCTGTGAGGGGAGCGGCGGCGGGGCCGATGCCGCGGTGCCGGGGGGCGGCCGCTGCTGCCGCGGGGGCTCCCCGGAGGCGCTGAGAACCTCCAGCCCCCTCGTTCGGCGCCGGGCCTCGGGCCGGGAGCGGAGGGCTATGCGGCAGCGCGGGGGGCTCAGCGGGGCCGCCGGGCGGCGGGGGGGCGGCGGCCCGCGGGCCCCGGGACCGCGACCCCCGCTCGGGCCCGTCCTGCTGCTGCTGGGACTGCTGGCGGGGAGCGCCGGGGCGGCTCCGCTGCCGCCGGCAGGTGCAGGTGAGGCGCGGGGGGAGCGGCGCTCGGGGCGGTTCCGCGGCGGGGCCCGGGAGCGGCGGCACTGCGGGTGTGCGGCCCCCGGCCCTCCCTCCTCCTTCTCTCCCTCCCTCCCCGGGCTGCGGGCACGGCCCCGCCGGAGCGTCGGGAAGGGCACGGCGGGCGGAGGGGGCTCCCCGCGCTGTAGGTCACGGCACGGAGCGCTGTTCCCGGGCTGTGAGTCGCTCGCAGCCCCGGGACTGAGCGGCGGGCTGGCTCCCTGGGTGCTCAGCCCAGCCGTGCTCCTGCAGCGCTGCCGTTCCCCTCCGTGGAGACTTCGGCGGGGCTTTGCTTTTCGTGGTCTTTGCCTGTGAATCACCGGGACTCCCGTTCGTGGGTGGAGGCTCTCCAGGGCAGACGGCGCTTCCCTGTTTTCCGGTCAGATTAGTCGGATTCCCCTCCCCGGCCCCCCCGGCCCGGCCTCTCTAAATAGTCATGAGTTCATATTTATTTCTCTCTTATGTTAGGTAACGCGAACTTCCTTCTCTTGCCTTGCTTATTTTCCTGTTTGCCTTAAAAGCACAAACTAAACAATATGTCCTCTCAGTCGCAGGAGTGGCTGGTCAGAGGTTTATTGGGACTCACAGGTACCAACTAAGTGCTTGATTAATATTTTTTTGTTGGTATTTCCTTGGGACTTGCCAAGAGAACATTGTGTTGAGGCTGAATTTTGTTCGGGTTGGCTTGGTTTGAGTGTGTGCTGAGATTGCCTTTGTAGCCATGAGGAGTTGTACAGCTGGAATACACAAGATGTTCAGGGAGGAGCAGCAGCAGTGGGGAGGGAGAGATATGAAGCACAGAGATTAGGTAATTTGGCTGCTATTCCATAGTAAGTATCAAAACTGGGAGGGGAACCCCTGCTTCCTTTATTTTTGGACCTCTGCCTCTTTCCTTTTTTTTAAATTCCCAGAACATTTCGGAATTGTTCATAAATCCCTCCCTCCATCAGTCTTCTTTGAGGTCCTTCTTACTTTCTACAAAAGGAAACTTAGGAAAAAGAGAAAACTGTCCCTGAAACCTGTATTTCCTTTGAGACTGAATTATAGGCTTTTTCATTTATGAAATGCTCGAGGTTTGTCCAGATAATATGAACTCATCATTTGGCTGTGAGGTAAGACAGGAGAATCAGTTGAGGGGGGGGGACGACACTTTTCTTCCCTTTTTTGGGATCTTACTTTTCCTGAAATGTAATTAATTTTTCTATTTAAAGGTAGATGTCAAAGTGTTCTCTGCATTTTTTTTTTCTTTTTTTTTTTTTTTTTTTTTTTTTTTTTTTTTTTTTTTTTTTTTTTTTTTTTTTTTTTTTTTTTTTTTTTTTTTTTTTTTTTTTTTTTTTTTTTTTTTTTTTTTTTTTTTTTTGTGGTTTAGCAATCCTGTCATGGAAAACCCAGGGAACTCCAGGAAATGAAAGTGTTGCTGTGTCCTTATATTGTATCTCTGCCCATATAGTGACCAACAATGTATTTGGATTCCTTTATGGATGGATCTTTAGTACTGAGGGTTTAAGGCCCCACTGGGAGCCTTTTCTGGTTTCACTGGCATCACTTTTGCTGGGCAGACTTGCTCCTGAGTGAAATAATGTTGCAGGTGGTTTGCATGCAGCAGATTCTTAGTCTGCAATGTGTCCTGCATCATTCCCTGTAGCAGTAGCAGGAACCAGCTGGAAAGCTACAAGGACTTTGGTTTTCCCTCTGCCTTGGAATTGCTTCCCAGTGGATGACAACGAGACTTTTGTCTTGAACCTTCTCTGTCATTCCAGGCAAATTTTACAGCCTGTCTGAAGACAAACCTGTGACTTTATTTTGCAGAGTTGAGTCATGAGCTGTGTTCAAAGCCAATCCAGCCACGTTGTGACTGTCCCTCTCCTGTCCCATGACAGGTTGCTTTGATTCCCTGTGTTGGGACTGGCTCCACTCTGGGCCTTGGCAGTGCCTTGCTCTGATCCATAGGAGTTGTAAACTTGGGAAGAATGTCATGGCTTTTTCATAAAATGGTTAGTAACTGGTTTCAGAATTATTTCAGGATCCCACAGCTCTTCACCTAACAAGAATGGTTGCTTCTTTGACAATGGAGAAACCTTTTTTACGTATGGTGCCCCGAGCTTGTTATAGGAAAGATGGAATCCACAGAAAAAGGAGGGAGGTGCCTGTAGTTGTACTGAACTTTGCAGACTATTTCATGGAATATAACTCCTCTTCTGGGGAGGAAGCTGGAATGCCAGAAGTGACTGGATTCCTTGTGCAGAAGTGCTCCAGTTTGTGGAAGTGCTGTGGAAGGTTGCCAGGCTGGGGAACTGTTGGCTTCCCAGGGCCTCGATGAGGATGAACGGTGCCACTGTTCATGTGTGGCTTTGTGGTGTTTGCAGATGAAGGCATGCAGTGATGATGAGTTCTATGTTCCTCTTGCATTTTTGATAGTATAGTTTTAAACTAATTAGCAGGTGGTTTTTTTATCCAACAAAAAGGAGAGGAGGAAAAGGAAATCAAGCTTTAACTTTGGAGGGTTGATAGCAGTTATTGCAGGAAATACGAAACCTAAGATGTCGAAGATGCACCTGGCTGAAAATACTTTGGCCAGCTTAGATTTAATTTATTCTGTGAGTGGAAAAGGATACTGATACGTCCTGTGATAGTCCTGAATTTAAGGTTTCACTTTCTGCTGGAGGTGAGAGCTGGGACAGCCGTGCTGGGAAGGTGTTTGCAGACTGAAGTGCCAGAGTTGTCCTGAGCATGAGGAGTGTTGGTGACTTGACCCGAATGCATCAGGCTCAGGTGACTTGCACTGCTCCTGCTGTGTGGCTGAGGTGAGGGCATTGGGGCACTGCTCTTCTGCAGCAGGATTTAGCAGCCAAACATAGTGCATCACAAACTGCCAGGGCTGCTTTACTGTGCTAAAGCTTTACATTTACATTCAGGCTCTCAGTTCTCCTGACTTGGATTTCCATACTTGACCTTAATTCGGCTGCTTCTCCAAGAAGGCTGAGCATCTGAATCGAGGGGGGGTGTGTAATACCAGCCAAAGTGTTTTCATCATCTCTCTGCTCTGTGAAGCTCTTTGCAAATACAAAGTAGCAGGGACTCAGAAATACTTTTCTTATCCTGTAAAACTGGAATTGGTGGCAGCATTTCTGACAGGTGTGTTCAGTTTCACAGTTGCGATGAATTACGGTTTCTGTTCAGCTGAATTGAGCAGCTGGTCTTGGTGCTGACATAATTTCTTCCTGAGAACCTCAGGTTTGGGACTCAAGGGCCCAGTTGGATCTCGTAGCAGGGAGTCACTGCTGATGGACTTGGTTGTGTAGAATCCAGGAAAAGATGCTTGGAAAATGGTATATGGTATGCAGAGACTTCAATCTGAAGTATCTAGGTGTTCCTGCAGCTGTATCTAGTGTAGTCAGCTGGCCACTGTTCATGCTTTGAGATTAAGTCACTTTTTTTATTATTATTTGTTAAAATGAGTTCTATAGCACATAAATACTCCTGGGAAAATTGTTGCTTTTGAGTTGCTTTGGCTCGATGCTTCACTTGGCATTCTGTCAGACTGGAGCCAATTGCAGTTCTGGCCTGTGGTTTGGGACAGTGTAGAATGTCTGTGACGCTTGCACACAACAAGAAAAGCAATTTTCTAAGTATATGCAACTCAGTGACTTAGATCACTTGAAGTTAAGAAAAATCTTGACAAGAAAGATGAGGTTTGATTGTGGTCTGTGTTTCTGGGGAGTGGCCTGTCCTTTCTCCCTCTTTCAAGCATTGGGCTCGTTTGCTTCTTCCTGTATTTCTTTTTCTAGCTTGTGTCCCAGGCACCTCATAATTGTGGAGCCAGAGCCGGGAAGTTGTCTTTTATCTTTTGTTTCTATCTGTGAGTTTGAGGTAAGAAGCCACCCCTGCCTTAGCCCTGCAGGGATGTTCCACGCCAGGCTTTGTTCACAGCCTTGGTTTGCTCTCTCTCTGCCTGTGGCTGTGAAGTGTCTGGACTTTGCTACAACTCAAGCAGTCCTCAGAGGAGGGGGTCACTTTCTGAAGTTATTTCTCATGTCTTGAACGCTTGGGTGTATTTATTAATTCCTCAGATACCACTGCAGCACATTAAGATAGAGCTGATCAGGGCCGGTCTAAAGGTTTGTTGTCACAGCATCAGGTGCCTAATGGGTTGGAAGGGCCCATTAGCAGGTGCTGGTTGTGCCCTGTATAAAAAAAAAAGCAGTTTGTGTTCCATAGTGAGATCCAGCATTCTGGATAGGCAAATTCGATTGGGAGTGATTTTCTGGACATTTGCTATGGTCTGATTTCAGTCTCTATCCACATGTGGTTCAGCTGTGCAGGATAAAGAGACCCTCAATCAGTGTAATACCAGAGCTACAAAAATCAGTCCTGTTTCAGTGCTAAGGCAGCAGTTCTGCAGCAGAAGGGCAGCACAGGGAGTGCTGGAGTCTCCCTTGGATTTTATTTTGGGTCTGCCTTTCTGTTTGGTCTGTGCATCTGGTACTGGAGTTTGATACAGCTGTGGGTACAATTTGCAATGCCTTCAATGCTTTTCTTGCTCTCTGGGAGCTCTTTGTTTTCACTGTAATGCAGTTACGAAAGGTCTTGAGCAACATTTAGATACTCGAAACATTTTGTGGACTCTCATAATCAGAAATGTCCCAAATGTGTCAGGACAGCCTGTCAGCCTGCACGTGTGCTCTGGGCACAGCCCCCAGCAGGCTGTTTGTTGTACCCCAGAGAGCTCAGGCAAGGGGATGGTGTGAAGCTTGATATGTCAGAGAATTGTCTTCTGAGGGATTTCCAGTCGGAAATGCTGGTACAAAGTAACACCTTGTCCAACGGTTCTACACTCACAAAAACCTTGGTGGTAAGAAAACATCCCTGTAGTGACTGATCAGTGACATGACTCTTTTGGGACTGTTGTTGCATCAAGACTTCTTTGGTAGGAAAGAGGTGTAGAAAATGTTAACAGGAGATTTTTGAGAGTTGACTTTTAAGCTTCCAGCCTATAAAGCAGATCCTGTTCTCCAAAATCAGTCATTCACTCTCTGGCCTGTTCTTCCAGGGGATCCTTTGGCTGTGAATAGGGACGAGAAATGGAGCTGAATAAGCTCTTTTAGCAAAATGCTGCTGCTTTATTTCTTTCTTTCCTGCATTTCTTAACCCAGCTGTATGTTAGAGTTGGAAAGATAAAATCAAGATTCCAGAAAATCCCATCGCATGAAAGTTGCATGTGTGGATTCCTTTCACGTGAACTGAAATTAATCTCTTCAAAACCAGTGTATCTTAATAGGTTGTACCGATATCAGATGGTAGCAGAAAGAATTACCTGCAGCACAGAAACCCAAACAACAGGATCTGTTTCTGGTGGTTTGAGATACCACGATGTGTGATCTTCTCATGCTGCTTCAAATTATTGTGGTCTACCCTGTGTAAAAAAAAAAAATAAATCCACAACTCCTGTGCTTCACTGCTGGAGAAATGGTACAGCAGATGAAAAAATACTGTACTTGAGCAGAAAATTATTGCAAACCCAACATCTAGCAGTGTAAAATAAAGTATGCTCAGCAGAATTTTATGTGCAAATATATATATATACACACACACACATGAATCAGTGATGGGTTTGCAAGATAATAATGCTCCCCAGATTATACAGAAACACTGCCATGAAAGCATAAGGCACATAATTATTTAACATGGATATTTTTTACCTTGTCTTAAGATGCCTTTGTGCAAACATGAGATTCTAACACTGAAACTTCAAACAGATCTTGCTCTGTAAACACTTGAAGTACCGGCCTATATTTAGTCCTTATTAAAATTGAGCAGAGTGCTGTTGTGTGAGTAATTCTCTGACATTACTGGGAAGACTTGGAGGATAATAAAATAAGGTCAGTAATGTAAAACTTACCCAGCTGACAGTTTTGCTGGTTCCTGACTGTTCAGCCGACCCTGGGGCCAGGACAAGTGTTGGGGATGAGGGTGATGTTGTTGTGAGCTGCTGTGCTGCCCCAGAGTCCAGCATTGCCCTGGCTGTCATTGTCACCCCTGTGTTCAGAGGGCATTTAAGCAGCTGCAGAAACTCCTTGGAAACACCCTGTAAAAACACTGAGGGGGAACAGGGGATAAAACAGTTTGGGAAGGTGTTGGCTTAGATTGCAGGATGGACTTCTGTTCTTTTTGAGGGCAAAAGGGAGGGCTGAGATAATGAGCCAAGAATTGTTGACAGAGTTACGTGTCCAGTTGTGATACGAAGTAGCTAAGATTTCTTCTTTAAGATACTGTAATTTATTGCACAGGACAGTAATTATTTCAGGGTCATGTATGCACAGAACAAGTTGAACTATGAAGGTGGCTTTTGAAGCTGTAGGACTATATCCAGAACTCAAGGTGGGTTGGAGGAATGTGTCAGAAGATATATTTTTCTTTTCATCATTTCATGGGGAAAAAACTCTGTATGAAATGGCCCCTTTGCTGTCTTCATTCCCTTCCCTTGTGATGATTAAATAACTGCTGTAAAGAAGAGCTGTTAGTTTTTCAGAGCAATTGTCTGTGCACATGCACTGGCCTTTCATCCCACCCACCTGCCCCGTGGGGGACTCACTGAGTTCCAGATAAGACTGGGATGAAAAAGTTGAATAAGGGATGAAATGTTTCAATTTCTGTCTAGCAGAACATGGGAACTCGTTGACTTGGATGTGACTTTTGATTATTTGTTCCCACACTGCCGCTGAAAAATCTTGTCATCTTACTTACACCTTTTGAAGTGGGAGACTTTGATTCAGGCCATGTGACACAATTCAGATTTAGGCAGAAAACAGATTTATTGCAAAGTTGTTAATTACTGCTGCTTGTTTGAAGGAAGGATAAATACAGTTGTGCACAAGTAACTTGGACAGCTGTAGCTTTAAGTCCTTAAGAGGTTTTTTTTGTTGAGACTATATCTAGAAATTAGGATTTTCCATAGAAAGGAAAATAAAATTAGGTGATAAAGTGTTTTTGGATAAAGATATATAATACTGAATGTTACTTCTGTTAGTCATGCAGAATTTGCATTATGCAGTGTAAGGGTAGGAATAATGTCACAATGGGATAGACTTTTGAAATAACTCTTCAATTAATAACATTTTCAATTGTTTGTTCCTGGTTATTGTAAACTGTGAAACCTAAAATTTCCTTAAGGAGTGTTGTGTGTCTGTTGTTAGGGATTTGCTCAGTGAAGGAACGTTTCCAGTCTCTGCTTGAAATACTTTGGGCATTTGGAAAAGGTTTTAGATTTCACTGAGGTGCTGCCATTGTGAGGACATCAAGTCAATGAAAGTCATCTGAGATCTTGGGATTGTTTCTTCTTGTAGGACTGGTAATGGTCATTCAGATCAAAGGGCTGATTGGAATTTGGAGTGTTTCTCTCAAACAAAAATTATCTTCATTTTATTTTCCAAAGAATGTCTGAAGTGCAAATAACTCCTTCAAAACTGGTGTTAAATTCTTGTTTGCTTGTGTTGTATCTCAGTTGAAGGTTGGTGGTTGGAATGCCCTTCTGATGTAGTGTTTTAAAGCCTGTTGTAATACAGCATTTCACAACTGAGTGATGGTGCTGCACACATTTCTGCTGGAACTTATTTTCAAAAATGATGAAAACACCGAGATTACAGGAATGCAGTAACAAATGGAATGTGCTTCTGAGTTTGGGAGGGGATTTTGGTTGTGAAATGGAGGAGTTGCAATGTCTGTTGGGCTTTACCTTGTGATACAAATCAGGCATTACACAAGTGCTGTGTCTAAAATTGTTCTGAACAGGCTCTTGCTTTAGTGTTCTACCTGTTACCTGCAGGCCACCAGAATTTACAGGCCTGGTTGTGTCTGCATTGCTTTTGTGTTTATTAGTAGCAAACATCTGAAGATTTCAGGGAGTAAATAAATGCAGGAGAAACTCTTTATGAGGGAAAGATAATGATCTGATTCTGACTTGTGAAGAACTGGGTAGGAGTTGATAACCCTTTCCCACTTAATTGCTGGCAATTAATGACAGCATTATTTAGGGAAGTTGGGATAGCTTTTAAAATCATGTTTATCAAACCCACTATAAATTAGGATGATATTACACTTTTAAATCTGGTTATTTAAGTAGAGAGTAAATAGACAAACCATGTTCATGGAAGGTACCGTGGATGTAGCTGTGGAGGGAATTCGATTTCATCATTTATTAGTATTTTAAAGACTGCTCTGTTATGACTTAGTGTCATAAAGTAGCATCTTAGTTCATGATCATATAATTTGAGTGTGTCCAAGAGACAGTTTAAGTGAGTGCTGTCATGCAGGATTTGTGCTGGAAATAGTTGTAGCTCTTAGTGCCAGTTATGGAGCTGCTCTCCAAAGGAAAGCGGCTCTGGCTTATGCAGTGGGACTGTTGTTGCATAGCAACTACTGCGCTGAAAGCTTCAAATGAGATGCTCCCTTGAAGTTCAGAGTGCCCTAATAATGCTTAATTTATCTGGGCCTTGCACTGCCTTTATCACAGTAGTGAATATCTTTTATTAGTGCACTCGGGAGTGTCTTTTATTACGTACTCAGGGTTGTCTGTACGTTTACTTTGCCTTTTCCCCAGGCTTAGAGCTGGGTGGTGTCATGCATGTTTTAGCAGAGTGTCCTGAAGGTTGAGATAATAATAATATGATTAATCAGATTGAAGCAAATTTGAGAGAGTGAAGAGTTGAGGCGTCATGGTCTCTTATAATGTGGGAGCAGGAGAAGGGTGAGCCCGGGGTCCCTCCTGGACACCCTTACACCACATCTGGTGTCCTGCGTGGGGGCTGTTGATTGGCAGGTGAACACGGGTGGAACACTGGGCTGGTTGGCCTGCTCCTTGCTCCTCGTTGATGATAGCAAAGGATGCCACAGGTGCAGGACATGTGAGAGCATTGTGGGCAGCCTGGGAAACTGGATAGAGAAGGAAACCAGTTCTAGCAAGGGAAGAACTTGTGTTGGCTTAGTGGCTGCACTTGGTAGTTGGTGAATTGTCTTACAAAGAAAGGAGGCTTGGGAGAAACTTGGAAAGGTGTAGGGAATCCTGGCCTATGGAAGTTGCTGTGAAATATGCTTTGTATGAAAATAACATTTTCCACCCTTTGAAACGTCGTGATCCATCCTGACGTGTGTGTTCTCAGGTCTGTACTTGATCCTGGGGATGCCAGCACAGCTCATCATCATCCTTTCCTCAGTGAGGGTGCTCACTGCCTTGTACAGGGTTTGCCTTCACATGTGCTGGGCTCAAATTGAGACCTGAGTGTAGAAGTGGTTGTGAAATGACAATCTGCTTCAACCCTGTTCATTGAATTCCTGCCTCAGCCAGGGCTTTGAGTCGTTGTGATCCCGTGTGCTTTGGACAAGAGGGTCAATAACAGCCTGGAATCACTGTTCAACACTGTGAAGCTTTGAGAGAACACCCCGCTTTCTGCACTGATAACTTAGGACAGTGTAGATGCCATTTGGGCTGGGCCATTTCCCAGCACAGGGCTGTGCAGAGCATCACGTTGAGTTAATCTTGCAGTGCCCCCCACAGTGAGGCAGGGGCTCCTCAGCTCCTTGTTTAATGGAGTGCTGATGGAACCCAGGGCTCTTCCTCGCCTTCCCTGCTTTAGGTATCCCAAAGCAAAGGAGTCCAGGCTGTTTGGAGTAGCTGACAGGAAGCCTTTGACTGTTGGCATTTTACAGAGGGTATTTTTTTAAAATCTGGTTGCAGCTCCTTTCCTAAAGAGCAGATCCTGACTTCTGGATAGGTATTAAGATGCTGTAGATTGTCACTGAAAAGGGTTATAGTAAACATGGTTGGGCTTTAAACTGATGAGCAGAGGAAGTCTATTGCCTTCTCTCCTTTTAGAATTTATTATATTGTGTCAACTTCTGCAGTAGTTATGAAATTGTGAGTGATGTTTATTGGATGTTTTCTACCTCTGTATTAAAATTTATTAAATTTACCATGTTTTTTTAAAGAGGTTTTTTAATTAAAGCAAACTCTTCTGTGATGACTATATAAAATGGTCCTCTGCATTTATTAGACTGGATTTCTTGCTGGTTGCTTTCTCAGTCAGGATTTTGTAATAAATAGATGTCATTCCTTCATACTTTCAGAATTTACAAATAAAATGTTGTATTAAACATCTCTTACCTCTTCAATTCCCAGTCATTTTACTAAGCTCCAGTGAATTAATCATTGGATGGAAATAGTCAGAAAATGCAAAAGAGGTCCTACTGCAGCAGATTTTTCAGCACTTTGTCAAACACCAGCTCCAATACTTAATCAGTGGCTCCTATCCCTGAATATGTATTCATGTAAGCTATTAAAATAGCTTCACTCATAATAAATTTTAGCCCAGTTACAGGTTGCCATAATTTTATACTTAATTCTACATTCATTTTTTAAAAAACCCTGCAAAATAAAAATATGACTTATTAATTACTATGTAAGAAACTTCAAAGTTTCTCCAAACAGAGATGGATTCTGTAATTCTTAGTCAGTAGCTTTTACTTGTGTGAGTCATCTGAAATGTTGTTCTGTAACTGTTGCAGAAACTTGCCCATGATAATTGGCATTTTTCTTGTATTAAAGCATCTTTTTATAACTTTGTATGTGAAAGTTGCCCCGTGCTTTTGGAAGTTGAGATGACTTCCATCTTCTTAGCAGACCATTTATGGTTACCTGACTTTTCGAAGGTGATCTTTGCTTTTTAAATAAAATTCATTAATTTCTCCAATGAATTACTGCTAATTCACAATTTCTTTCCCTGGGAATTATAAAAGGGGAACGGTGTAACTTGCTTAAACACTTAGATGGTAGGCTTGATAAATGTGCAGTTTTTGTTGTCTTTTTTAACGTAAAGTAGCTGAAAACATGTGTAGTGTATCTAATGTGCAATAAATGGTTGTGATTGTGGTGATGTGATCTGGGTGTTTGTTACAGTGAATCTGCATATCTGTTCAGTAAATAATCTGTGATGAGTTCACTTCTCATTTCAGTGAAGTTGGTGGTGAAGGTGAGGAAGTTGTTTGGAAACTGAGTGGGATGGGCTTGGAAAAAAAACGACTTTAAAATAATGATTTTAATTTGTAATAACTGGTAACGTAAATATTTACCCTTTTTTGGTTGTAAAACTACCTTTTATTGTTTGGTTTCAATTAGAAGTTCAAAGGGATCTCTTAAATTTATCTACAGCTGTGTTACCCGCGTGTGTTTTTGTTACAGTAATTAACTAATGAGTGCACAAAATGCTTATATTTGTGGTTCTTGGTAATTTTCAGTCTCCTCAGGCAGGTCAACAAACATCTGGAGGGAGTAAACATAAATCAGCTGTTACCTTCCCCTCTTTTCTTTTTGATGCTTAGGAAGGGAAAAATACCCGAATGTTATGTAGAAGACTTGATTTAAATGAATATAAATTGTTCTATCGAGAGGGATTTTTTTGATTCTGTTCTGAATTATGACTAAAAGGTGGTGAGTGGCTTCACACCGTGGTTGATCTGCATTTGGACAGTGCTTAATATCTGCAGATGGAGCGTTCATGTTCTCTAACGAGGCGTGAACACCAGAGCTGCTGTGGAAACTGAATCCGTTCTTTGAAAATCTTCCTTTTTTGGTTAACTTTTATTTGTTGTGTAGATAATATTCCTAATTGTTCAGGAAATAGAGGATCTCCTGCTAACAGGCTTTGAAGCAGGATTATGGTTATGGCAGTTTGCTCTTTAGATAGAATTAGGTAAATATTCTGTGAGATGAAAAGCTCTAGCTTTTTCTGGAAATCTCCTAATTTCTGTAGTTTTCTGAAGGTTTTAGAGGTAGCTGGACAAGTTTGTGTGTTCCTTTAATAGTGATCAGCTTCTGGTTTTATTTTCAAGGCTTCATTCACATTCATTTTCTGTTGGCAGACATTCCCATTCATACTCAGATGTTCTCATAAAATCCAGTTAGTCCAATTCACCTGGCATTGTTAAACTTTGTCACTGATGTAATATCTGAATATCAGATTTGGTCCACCTGCTCTTCCAGTCCCCATAGTTTGAAAAGAAAACAACAACCCCTCAAGATGTAGTTCCCTAGGAGACCAGAGCACACATGTCTTTGTTCTCTGCTGAGGATGAAAACAGGCATGAAAACAGGTTTAATTTAAGATTTTTATAAAATGCCATTCGAGGCTTTTGATCCTGGGTGAGTAATAACCTGACTTGTCATGGAAAATGTGTTGTAGAATGTTTATTTATGAATTTTGGGGAATTATTTGGAAGTGTGTTTTGCAAAATGGTTAGGAGTCCAAAATGCTTGAAATGGAGACAAATCACGTGGGGAATCACAGGAAATAGAAGCTGGGGTGGAGCTGATCAGATCCACTGCGCTTGTGAGAGCAGCTTGTGTGTTTGGGAGAGTGTCACAAATGCACTTACTGAGAGAGAGAGGCAGCCTTAGAGCCACATACTTGAAATTTGTGTCCAGTTGAAGTGAGGATTGATTTCCTCTGGCTGCCTGTTCCCTTAGCTCGAGGGTTTGAGCTCATGGGAGGTGTCTTCACAAAGACCAAATTTCCAATATCTGTGATTGGCTTTCTGTATTAATTTATTGACTTAAACAACATCCCAAGGCTTGGGACTATTGCTGTTCATCACCATCTTCAGTAAATGATCTTGGCTGGGGCCCCTTGGGTGGGATCAGGTAAGTCCAGAGCAGTGCAGGGGGGTGGGAGGGCGCAGACAGATTTGTCCCTTCTGTTCAGTCTCCTCACGTTCCATCCCATCCACAGAGTGAAACGTTCACACTCCCATCCCTTAAATCAATGCAGGTGGATAATACATTGGCAGGGAACTTCTTAAATTCTGAGCATGTTTCCAGAATCTTGCATCCATGTTTATTTCTAGGAGAAGGAGCTGCAGCTGAAGTTCCCTCCACCTTTGTGGTGGTGTCTCTGTGTGTCCTGGTTGTCCTGGTCATCCTGCTGGCCAACTGTGTCTCCTGCTGCAAAGACCCTGAGATAGATTTCAAGGTAAGCACTGAAGGTACCAGTGGGGGTAAAAGGGGCACTCTTGGCTGCATCCTCATCTCCAGGACACCTGGATATTTGTGCTGATACCCTGCAGTTACTGATACTTGAGTGTCTCTCCTCTGAAACAGCCAGTGACTCTTTCTGTGGGCTCTGAAGTCTTGAGGAAACCAGTTATTTTAACTAATTGGTCCCTGCTGCATAAGGGTCTTTGATACCTTTTCAAAATCGTAACTAAACGTGAGGATCAGAAGGAAAGGTTTTACCCTTGGAGACAATTTTGCAGTAAAGGACCTTTTTGTTGCTTTTCTCTATTTTCTTTTGTTGTTCTTAGTCTGCTGACAGAGTTTAAGACATTCCTGTTGAATAAGAATACTGAAGATGCTGATCCACTGTAGCAAAACTCTTGAGAAATTGTTATCATTTGAGAACAGTTACTTTTGGAAAATCAGCTATCAGTGTTCCTAAAATTGAGTTTTGCTCTCATTTTTAAGTGGAGAATGTTTGGCCTCAGCAGTTTGTGGTAATTCATTCAGAGCCAGGGTTGGCATTTGAAGTAACAACAAAACAAAGCAAAAAACAAACCCACGAAAACCCAACCAAGGAAAAAACCCCTTAAACCTCCTTTGTATTAAAAGCAGTATGTGACACTTTGCTCTCTTTAAATCAGCAATAAATGGGAAATAAGGAATAGAAAACTAAATCTCTGTCCCTGTCCTTGGAAAACAGCTAAGCCTCCTTAGCACTGCTCATTCAAACTGAAAGAAATGTATTTGTGCTAATTTTAGGACGAAGATCAGCTTGTTTACTGAGACTTTTTTTGTTTAGGAATTCGAAGATAACTTTGATGATGAAATAGATTTTACACCTCCAGCAGAAGATACTCCCTCTGTTCAGTCTCCAGCTGAAGTGTTTACCCTTTCAGTTCCCAGTATTGCTTTACCAACTCCCTCCCAGTTCCCGTCTCGCACAGGTAAAATACTGGCTTTGATGGACAAACAAAAGGAGGCCTTTTCAGTGTCAAGAGTGGAGAGTGGCTGATTGTGTTTGACTTTACTGAAACAAATAATTTGTTAACAAATTACATAAACTGAGCCAGTAGTTTTGTGGGGTAGAGTTAAATGTTAAGTGCTACTGCTGAGGTGTTAACCTGTGGCAGGGTGCCATGTGAGGTGGTTTAAGAGAATGAAACTCCCTTTGAAAACCCTCTGTAGATTACTGTCATTATATTTGTGTATACCTGAAGGGTTTAAAGTACCCTGGGACATCAGTGACTTCTGCTCTTTAGTGGTTTTCTTTGGGGCTAAGTTGTGGTTGGATTTTAGTCACTACCCTTAAATGGAAACAAGAGTGACTCCCTTAGTTGACAGCAGTGCTGCTGTTCAGCTGCATCACTTTGAGTCTCACTGTAGACAATTTGTGCTGTAAATGTGATCTTGGTAAGGTAGAGCATTGGGTTTCATTTCCCTGCGTGGAAGGGTTTTTGAAATGTATTCTTTACAAAACTATTTTTGTAAAAGGAAACTTAAGCATCTTAGAGTATTACAGGCACAGTTTAGCCCAAAATGGTTGTTCTCATATTATGCTGTTGCACATAATTTTACATCTTGCTCTTGTTGCTTGATCACTGGATGTTCAGGGAAGCTTCTAGTAAAATTTCTGTACAAATTTCAAGGAGCTGTCAGTGTGCCTTAATACAAATTACATGGTACTCCCTCAGTGTTTTAAAGAGCTGGGAAAAATTATCTGTGAAGAACTTCACGTCAGCTCTTCCATGTTGCCAGAATTGTTAAAATGATACTGTCACTACAAGTGTTTTGCCAGAAGTAAGGCAGTGTGCCTGAGTCAAGTTAAAAATGTGCTGCTGGGGCCTTCTCTGTGCTCAGAAACACATTGATAGTGTATAAAACATTCCAGTAAAATGATATTGCTGTAAATGGGGTTTATGGAAATAAAACTGAGGGCTAGAATTCTCAGAGAAGTAGTAATGATGGTGAGTTTTTGTTAACATAATTCGTGTTCCTAAGCAGTTGGGCAGCAGGGGGTGAACACTGCTGGAACTCTCCTGGAGTGTGGGGTCTGCCGTTGTTGCTGCCCATCCTCTGCCAAGATCTGGGGCTTCTTTTCTGCCCTTTCCCTCTCTGGGCTCTTTCCATGAAGTATTTTTAGTTGAAAAATGTCCTCCTTCCAGATGGCAGCTACAAGTGGGGCAGTTGGGCTGAAGAATACAGCGGTTGAACCTTTTCTCTTAAAATGGTAACTCTGTAACTAATAAATGTTAAGATGTACAGTGAGTTTTAGCTGGGGTTTTCTATTTTACTTACATAGGAAACTTGTGTAAGCAAGTTGGTTGCTCTACCCAGCTCCAGACTATGATACACTTCTATACTGGAGGTAGAACTTTAGCCTTTTTGCTTTCTTACTGAACGTGGTATATTCAAAATTCACGTTTCATCAGGACAATCGCTCTTTTTTTTTGGGTTGGTTTTTTTTTTCCAGTACAGTTGAGAACCTGGATTTGAGAAGTGTTTCACTTAAGTGCTGTTTTCACAGCATTAGATTCATACTTTGTGTGTCTGATATGGGCTTGGGCTGAGTGTGTGCAGCCAGCTGGGAAGGGCTCTTGGAGGGGTTGCATTATTGCCTCAGCAGTTGATCCCTTTGGCCATGCAGGTGGTTTGATACCTGTTACCTTTGTTTCGTTGTGTGACAGATGGATCAAAGTCTCAAGTTGCACGTCAGAGTCTAAACTACATCCAGGAAATTGGAAATGGCTGGTTTGGAAAGGTGAGGAGTTATCTTTTAATGTTGCACACATTGAGTCTTACTCCTAGCTGAGTATTCACTTCAAAATGGCACTCAAGGAAAAAAGAAATAGCATAAAGAAAGCCTGAAGTTTAATTGAGATTTCTTTGCATTCACTTTTTAACTGTAATCACAACACTAATAAGTACTTCTTAAATTTACATGCTGATTCTTAGTAGAGCTACTAGGCAGACGTTTCACTTCCATGGCTTTGAATTGTTACATTCTTCTTATTACCAAGTCTTTCTAGGAAACTCTTTTAAGTAAATAAGTGATCTTCACTAGAAAACATGTTTTCTGAAAGTTGACATATAGATCAGTTGTCAAGATTTATTAATCATGGATGTTTAATTATCAAAGCTCTGCTTGCCTTTGCAAAAAAATAAAAAGGCCAGCAAATCTTTCTTACAGCATGTTTTTAGCTCTTATTTTAATTTGCAGGAAGACTCTGAGTACTTTTTCCCCTCTTATTAAAGACACAATGCTATCTTTTTTTCAGGTTCTCCTTGGAGAGATCTACACAGGCACCAGTGTAGCAAGGGTAATAGTGAAGGAGCTGAAGGCAAGTGCAGGTCCCAAGGAACAAGAGCAGTTTTTAAGGAATGGAGAACCATATTAGTAAGTAATGTTTCACAGCTTCCTTCTGCTGCAGATGGATCAGGGGCATTGCTTTTGTTCAGTACTAGTGTCCCCACTTGCCCTCCCTTAGAACCGAAATGCTTGTCTTTAAAAAGTGATGCAGTCAGTGCAAAGTGAGCAGAAGGTGTGGTCATAGATCACCTTACCTGAATGTGCTGCAAGTGAATGGTCATGGAGTGGTCATCATTCTGTTCTTCATGCTTTCTTACACCCTGGTTATATTTGCATTTAGGCTTAAGTTGTTGGCAGCTGTCACAAGAAATTTCCTGCCTTCTGCTGCATTGGCACAAGTGGTTGGGAAGCAATTTAGAAAAAGTAACTGATCTGGCTGGGAACTAACCTGGCTAAGGAAAGGTTGGGCTTTTAGCCAGATCTGCACCTTGGTGTAGTTTCTGAACCAGTTGCATGCTTTTATTGTTGCTCCAAGGCTGGTGGGAGGATGAGTGACTTTCCTGTGGCAGTACTGGCTTCTGTGGCTCTGGGATGCTCTCAGATGAGCTGCAGCAGCACAGGCAGGTGGAACCTGTGGCTTTGGGTAGTTTGCACCACCCCCCTCAATGTTCTGGTTGAAACTTCTGGTGGGGATTTCAGTGTGTTGTGTTATACTGTGATCTTTCTGGCTTTAACTGTATTTTTTTCACTCCAGCATTCTTCAGCATCCAAATGTTCTCCAGTGTATTGGGCAATGTGTGGAAGCCATTCCTTATCTCCTAGTTTTTGAGTTCTGTGATTTGGTAAGTGCACTTATGCAAAGTTTTTCCACTGATGTAAATGGTCTGTGGTGCTTTTACAGCCCTTGCTCATGAAATGCTTGTTTTTCTTAACCAGATTAACCAGAATTTTGATTAACCAGAATTTCAGGAGACGTTTTTATTTAGAGACAGCAGAGTTACAATTTTTGGTTTGGACTCTTTTCAATTCATCATGTGCTTTCTAGGTGCTTTTGGAATGTTCTGAAGAGGGAAATAGTTGTTCTTTCTTTGATAAAGGAATTACTGGTCTCCTTCAGTCTGCCTTCAAGAGGGAGCTTGAAGGGCAGAGGATGTCTATCACATGTACGTGCCAACATCACATCCTAAATTGTATTTGCTGTCTGGGCAACCTTAATGGACTTTTATTACCATTTATATGAAAACGTTAATTGAGGAAAATTGAAGAATTTCCCTCCTTCTGCCTCCTCCCCCATCTCCAGAGTGCCCAAATTTTACCCATGCTGTGCAGCTTTGGGCTAAAGTGCAGCGGTGGGCTCGCTTCTGGAATTAGCCATATTGTAGCATAACACATTGCTGAACACAAACCCCAAAGTCCAGGGGTCTGACTAAACATTGACTCAGAAGCTGCTCTGAAGTTTGGTGTGCAGATACCATCTGAAGCAGAGCTCCTTGGAGAATACCGAGGGAGAATTGAACTCCAGACTGCACAGATGTTATTCAGAAACAAGTCTTTCAGAAAGAAGATAGCTTGCATTTATAAAATTCAGCAAAATCCTTTTTATCAGCTTTACAACTGCAGAATTTTCCTTTAAACTCAGGTGCACAAATCTGCTTGCAGCTGCATCTGTTGCCCCAAGCAATTTAAATGAGCTAACATGAACTTGAGTTTTCTTGAGAAACGTCAATTAATCTGTGACTTTAAATAACGATATTTTTTCATTGCTGCCCTTCTGCTTGGACACATTATCTGTGGTAAATTAATGAGACAGAAGTGCTGATAAAATCATTCTTTTTCAAATGGAAGAAATGCCTGGACTTTTTAAGTAACTGATCAAAGTGAAATGTTCCAGTTTTGCTAACAATTAAAAACTTGGTGCCTAAGGTTAACAGATAAGAGTTTTTTATAGTCTTTCAATATGTAGAAATAGAATACTTACTGGTTTTTAAACCTGCTATTCTAATTGGAGTTTCTTAAAAAGGACCCTTGAAAGAGAATTGCATTTTATGGAGTCCATCAGATACAGATCCAGATAAAATTTCACTGCTACCGTGTTTTCAAATAGTTACACAATTTAAACCAACTTTAAATTTAAAGATGGAGTAACTTTTGAAGATTGCCCTACTTTAGGTATACGGGAGAAAATAATATCCTTGTTTGATGCCTGATTATTTATGCCAGAAGTTGTCATGATCCTGCAGAGTAATCTGGAATGGATTTTACTTTAGGGGATAAAATAGATTTTCACTTTAACTGGGGGCAGTAAGCTTGACAGTTAAAGTGGTAGTTTTATAAATTTGAGTGTAGTTAGGTAATTTCTTTGGAATGGAAAATAAATGGGCTCATTTCTATTCCAAGTGAACTAAAACTTGTTTACAGAAAATTATATATTACACTGAGTTAAACATAACATTCATGTTAAAGGCTCACTTAAAGAGTTCTTGGTTGAGTATCTCCTAGACTTGGTGTGTGCACACAAATACACAGGGCCTGGTAATTTTGGAGTAAAGGGGAGAGAAGAGGCAGGAAGAAGGAAGCAGGACAGCACCATTTGGAATAGAAGGTGTTGGCTAAACTGCTTTTTTTAGTAGGCAGGTTTTTTAGGAGGCTTTTTATCACTGTGGCTGGAATGGCTGTTATTTGGATTTTTCAAACTTCTAGTAGTAAGTGATCTCAAAAGCTGGTAGCTCCTTTTGCATGTTTTTTTTCCCTTACATTGGGTGAATTCTGGTGTATGGAGATGCTTCCAAAACGTGCAGGAGTGATTCTGCAGCAGAAAGGCCCCAGGGGAAGCTGAAGGGGTTGGCTGAGGGTTTCAGTGTCTGTGGTGACTTGGTGTGGGAATCACCAAACATGGTCCTCTGGCTGCCAGTGGTGCAGTGCTGTGCTCAAGCCCTTTGCCTTGTTACTGGTGCTGTCTGTGCATATACAACAGAGTAAACTTGCTCTAATCCCTCAGACTTATGTGATTAAGTACTGGAAATTGTGAAATAAAGGTGTCAAGTCAACTGTGTTGGGTAGGAAAGGAACTATCTCCAGGTGACCAGTTCTTTTGAGGCCTTTTGGGCAACACCAACCTTGTTTTGCAACTTTGGCACGTAAAGTAATGAAAAATGTGGCTGTTCTGCTGATCAGCAGGGGCTGGAGGGTACAGTGGTTGTTTTATTCTCACTCCTTCAAACTCAGAGCCTATCACAGCGTGCACCCCTTTTGCTACTTGGCTCACTTGGATTTGTAGCCCTTTTAGGGCCAGTTGACCTTGCCTTGGCTGCTCAGGCAGCCCTGTTGGATTATCAGTTCCCAGGCTCCTTGGCATTGAAAGGGCTTGGTCAGAGGCACTGGAACTGGTGCAGAGAAAGCAGAGCTGTCAGGGTGGCAGTGCTGAATGTCAGGCAGGCTGGCTGACTTGTTTGCTTGGCCACAAAAACTCCTGATACGTTTGTGTTACCCAAGATTGCTGGTGGGGTGTGCAGTGACTGCTAGGGCTAACATTTACCCTATTTTATAGAAATGCTCAAAAAGGTCTCACACCCCCTCTCCCCATGTTGGTTGGCATAGTATGTTGGTGCAGTCTGCTATGAATAGTTAACTGTTCACTGTTAAACATTGTAGAATGATGCCAGGTTAAAAATAGTGGTAGCTGCCTTATTAACTTTAATATATTACTCAGCCCAGTGTGGCCAGCATTTTGTCAGCACAGCAAATCCTCTAATGGATTGACATAATTTATGAGAAAAGGAAAGTTATTCAAATGTGGAAGTTGCATGTAAGCTGTGAGGCCGATTTGCCTATCAAATCCTTACAGAAATTCTTCAGGTCCTGCAATTCCCTGAGCAGATGAGATCAGCAGGATGCAGTATTTGCCTGGAATGCTCTGTAGTTTGCTTTAGGGATGTTGCTGTTAGGAGAAGGTGCCAGCTTGCAGTGGTTAGTTCTTCTTTTAATTTGGGCTTTTTTTTTTTTTTTTTTTTTAATTGCTGCCACTTGAAAACGTCTTCAAATCAAAACAGAATCTTTGCAATGAAAACTTCATCATCAAAGAGTTCAATGAGTCTGTTTAATAATCATGGTCAATATGGATATGAGGCAGATAGATTTATCAGTGATGTGGTTTAAAAAGAAAGGGGAACTTGTCAATTCATGACAACTTCAGAAACTACGCCTGAGTTCAAAGACTCTGCTCTCAGCACTGTTTAATATTTCTTAAACATATATCTACCTAAGCAAGATTGGTGGGGAAGGAGCTCTATCCCATCCAGCAGTTTCATGGATTTCTTTTTAATGAAGTAACTGCAGGATTAGTGACACTGCAAAGCAGTGCAGGGGGAGACAGGGGGAGTGATTTCAGTTGTCCAAGAACTTTCAAAGGGATAATAAGGTCACACAGTATTGTGTGACTTGACAGGTAGTTTTCCACTTTGGTCATCTCTTTACATTTTTAAAACCATTATCTTCAATGCCTTCTGGGTTAAAAAGTCCTGTCAGAGCCGCGTCAGTGTTGGGTGTTTGTGTGAACCCAATACAGAATTTGCACAAACCAAAATGTGCCAAAGGTACCCTTGTAGATGTGCCCCAGCTTCTGCTGTCCCAGGGGAAAAAGCATGGCAAGATTGAAGTGGCTGAACTGCTCCTGACTGAACCGAGGAGGATGGGAGGAGAGGTGAAATCCAGTTCTTTGTGGAGTCCCAGGAGAGGAAGGAAAAGGCAGAGTAGCAGAGGAAGCTGGAGAGAAAGTAGAACCTTCCTCAAGCATGATTATTGAGCTTTTTATATTTAGATGTCTCTGCAGTGAATTTTGCAGAGCTGCATTTTTTTCAGATATAAATAACCTTTGATATTTGCTGCATTGGAAAGTCTGTCAATAAGGGGTCATTTTGTGGCTCTCAGTGTGGGGATAATATTGCTGTGTTGCTGCTGCCTGCTTTTAGGCAGGGAAGCATCCTTGGATAATTCAGGATAATTCTCCACTCCAGCTTCTTACTCAAAGCAGTGTCAGCCTGAGGTCAGACTGCATTTCTCAGAGTTATGTCCATTTGGATCCTGAGCACATCCAAGGATGGAAACTGCACCTTCTCTCTGAGCAACCTGCACTTCTGCTCATGTCCTTGTGTGGAAAACAGCTTTCCTTATACCGAGTCTGAGCTTCCCATGCTTCAGCTCATGCCTGTTGTGTCTCATCCTCTATCCATGGTCCACAGGGAGAACCTGGCTTAGCCTTTAATAACTCCATATGACCAGAGAACTGCTCCTGGGTGCTCCCAAAGCCTTCCTTCAGTTCCCTGAAGAAACAGGCAATTGCTTGGTACAAGTAATGTCCTTTAAAAGCAATACTAAAAATACCTGGTTTATATTTTTAACCTTGATTGTAGCTTTAATTAGAATGGAATGGGAACATGGCACCAGCGTGCTTCGAGGTGCTGGATTTAATAAAAGTTGGTTTTCCTACAAAAATAAGTGCCTGCATGAATAATTTACTAAATGAGGGATGTCACACAGCACCGCTGTTACTAATGCATTTAAAATTTAAAAAGTAATTCCTCGGTGCGCTCCAGGCATCCTAGGAACTTAATCCACCTGGGACAAGCCCCAAGCAAGCAGTTGCTGTTTTAATGAATGACAATTTAGGAGAGTTGGTCTTTTCTCCGGGCTCCTGCTGCCACCTACAGTCAGCTCCGTGCTTGTATTCCTTGGGCTCGTATTCCTGCTGGGAAACCGAGTGTGTTACAAGCGCTGTTCCTTCCCTGGTTGTTTGGAGCTCTGCTCTGGCAAGATGGGAAGAGGGAGGTCTGTGTTTTATATGGAAATGTTTATCCATATAAACCTGAGCCAGTGTGAAGTGGCAGTTGTAAGTCATAAAGATCATCTGGGAAACATTTTAAAAAATGTCATTCTGTAGGATGCAAATACATGAATGTTAACCTAATTTCTAGCTAAAAACAGGATAAAGAGAATGTAATGAAGGCTTCTGCAATGTTAAACAGAATTAGAAGTTCTGCATGTTTTCTCCTCAAGTGGTGTAGCTACTTACAGCATAAGTAGTATAATCCAAAGCAGATGAAGGTAGAATAGCTGCTTCTGTGTACTGTAGAATCTCTTCATGTTTTTAAAAATTAAAATGCTGTTTTGCAAAGGATTGGTGTCTGCTTCTGAGTAGTTCTTGTTTTATTAAACATAACCCAGGTTTGTGACTGTGTCCAGCTCAGCTGTCACTGCACCACAGACATTCTCTGCCTGACCTGTTGGAATTGTAAATTATCTGCCTCACTTAACACAATAAGGAGGAATGTGATCTTTCAGATATAGCTCCATAATGCATGTGAGCACCAGAGAGATCTTCAGTCTTTTCTGGACATCAGAGTGGCTTCTAGGCAGTGCAAAGACTGTCTTTTTGTCTGCTCAACCTCAGGATCTCCCTTCAGTCTCCTCCCTGGCCCAAGATCTAGGTAGACAATGGACATGGGCAGTTAGAGCCAGTGAAACAAGCTGGGATATAATATGTGCAGTCTCAACACAGAAACGCCCTCTGAAATAATTTGCTAAACTTACAGAAAGTCTGTATTTTAAATAACAAAAGCACAGGAGTGCTGGGTTTAAAGCCCCAACTGTGAGAAAAGGAACAACAATGGCATGAGAAACTTGTTCTTTTCCCCTGCTTGGACTCATTTACTGTAAGTCTTCCTTTTCCTGAATGTTTGGACAGCTTTCAGGTATTTTCCCTCTATTTCAAAGCTTTTCTTTTTTTAGCAGTTTATGAAGTGCTGCTCTGGCCTCATTAATTATGTGTCTGTTGCTCAGTGTTGCCTGGGATCAGGAAAACTGCTGCCATCACTGGAATTCCTGACTGGAGTGGGTGTATTACCATGCTTTTTATATTGAAAGCACTGTGAGCTGGCAGTGTCTGAAACCCTCTCCTGCTCTCTCCCTTCCATCCCTTACAAATTCCAGACAGTCGGCCTTGCTGATCCAGAGCACTTGAAAACTCATCTCATTTAAAAACAGCAGCTCATCAAACTCTGTGTTTTTTAATGGAAACTATTCATGTATGACAGGTTTTATGTGGCAGTCTGATCTAGGTTGTTAATTACTAATGATTTGATTAAAACCCCTGGAAATGCCAACACCACGTGCCTTAGATGGCTGCTGTGAGAATCCTTATGGAGAATGGGATCTTGAGATTATTTTATGAAGCACAAATGTGGTTAATAAAGTGCTGTGGTCAGTTGGATCTTTATGAAAAGATTTTCAGATTCAACCAACAGACAAGGCTGATGAACATTTTTAACTTCTTTTACAGGGTGACCTGAAAACTTACCTGTGCAATGAGCAGGAGCAGGTGAAGGGCGAGTCTCAGATCATGCTGCTGCAGAGGATGGCGTGTGAGATCGCTGCTGGCCTCGCTGTCATGCACAAACACAACTTTGTGCACAGGTACGGCTGCCAGGGAGCTCCCATCCAGCTGGGATGCACTCTGAAATTCCTGGGGGGGTTTTTGTTAGGATCCAGGCATTGAAGATTGTTCTCACGAGCTTCTGTCTGTGCCATACCCTGAGCCATGGATGGAGGGGTGATGCTGATGAAGGTGCTGATTGAGCTGCAGTGCTGTGCTGTTCCAGCTCCACCTGCCTGAGAGCCGAGCACCTGCAGCCCCCAGAACACAACCTGCTGCCAGGCCAACCCAGAATGTAGTTTGATTAATTCTTGGCCAAGTTAAACGTGTGTATTGTGGGGGGAGGTATGTTAGAATTTTGTGACAATGAACATTACCTGCTGTGAATTTTTGGTGGATTATAACAATTTAGGACTTCTGTTTGGTAATCTGTTACCTTTGTTACTAAAATTGGAAAAAAATTTCTTTCTAGTACAGTAAGGGAGAGACTGACTTTAGATACAAAATCTGAATAAAATGGGTGTTCTCTCCCTGAATTATTGTTCCTGTAACCTTTTCATCATCAGTAATTGAGGCAGTCAGATTTTGAAGTAATCATACTGGGAGAACAATTTTGTTCTAATTGGGGGGAATGCTAGATTTCTTTTTAATTAATATAATCATTTAAAATGAAATTTAATGTAGTTGGTATTGAAAGAATGACAGTAGCTGCAAAAAGCTGGGAAAATGTATTCATGAAACTAGTTGCTCAGAAAAATGCAAAAATTAATCTTTTGGCTTAAAGTGAAAAGGTTCTAAGGAACTGGAAGACATCAGCCTTTAGGATGATTAAAAAATGAAAGCATACATTTTCAGGGAAATACAGATAAACTGGGTAAATCATTATTCTGTGGATCTGCAAGATTCTCACTGTAAATGTTTACTTCTAGCAACACTATCCTGATGCTGTCAGAGTGTGTGGTAAATCTCCAGCATCAGTGATTTTGTTGTTAGTGGTAAATTCAAGCAGCCAAAAATTTTTCTCTTCCAGGATATTTATTTAAATAGCATAAAACAAGTTGGCAAGCTCTGGGGAATAATTGAAGGTTACAGATGTGTTTCTAACCTGTGTAGTTCAATGACTCTAGAAAGGAAAACATCACCTTTCTTTGAAACAGGAAAACTGTGTGGTTTTAAGACTGTTTGTACTTCAGAGACTTTTTTTAATCCACACAGAAGCAAAGGTAGAGCTGTTCCAGGGCATTTAATTGCCTGGTCCCCTTCTGTGAAAGTGAGGAGTGAAATATTTGAGCAATTAGTCTGCTGAGCTCTTTGCTGTCACAGTCACAGTTCCAGCTTCATTAAACTTGCATAAATTTCTGAGTTTGCACGATGGGTTTCCTAAAACAGCTTCTTGGTATTGTTGCAGCAGCACTGCTGGCTCATGAATACTTGTGCTCTGGTTCATGGTGCAAAGTAGAAGCAAGTTCTGTGTCTGTTCAAAAGCTTTTCAATTTGTTTATTAAAGGACTCCTATGAAGTATGTTACTTTTTCTGTTGGGCTTTTTCAAAGACTGTCTGTAGTTCTGGTTTGTGTGTAATGGATGGGTTTGTAACTTGGAGGAACTTCACTGCAGGTATAAGATATTACTGGTTGCTTAGTGTCATATTGTAAAGTATTTAAAGCCAGTCTGAATTGCTGATAGATTTTGCTTATGGCAAAATGCAAGACGTGCAGGGATAGGTGTGAAGAGAGACATGTCTGTGGTGTGTGAACAGCCTCAGTAATCTCCATGATAGGATTATTGTAGAATGAGCTGCACATAAATTCTGTGTGTGGTTTGAATGCTTAAGGATAAATGCCACTGCTCTAGAGAAGTGACTACACTTTAAACTTTTTATACAGGACAGCATAATAGTCTGGGGGTTTTTATATAAAATCTTTAAATGTGATTGCCTTCTCATTGGGTTTAGTTTTCTTTGCATTCCAGAACAGGTTCTGCTTGAGTGTGTGCCTGTAAACTGATTCTCTTTTGAAACAGTGGGAATGCCCAAGGGAAATCAAATCCTTCTGAGCACAAACAAATGTCCAATAAGTTCACTGTCAGGAGAAACCCCAGCAGTGTTGGCTGTTTCTGGAAGCGCTCAGTGTTTGTGCACAGCGGTGTCTGCTGTATTCCAGGGAGATACGGGATCAATTTTTGGCTCTTACAAAATTGATCAAACTGTCAGCAACAAGAGCGCTGTCTTAAGGTTTAGTTTGGATCAGAATGGTGCTTTTGAAATGGCTCTCCCCAGTTCCTGTGCCTGTGTTTGCACTCTGGATGAGCTGGTCTTTGAGAGAGCACAGGCTGGTTTGATGTCCTCCAGAGGCACTCAGGAGGCAGCTGCAGGAGCACATCCATCTGCACCCAGCTTGTTCAACCTTCAGCAGGATTTAGGTTTGTGGCATTGGCCTGCAGCTCATGCACGTGGGATTGTGGAAGTGTGTGCAGAGTGGATGCTGAATCCTGAGCACTGTTTGTGTTACTGATTTGTTCCCGCTACCTGTGAATAAGTCCTTGATTTCTTCATTATTTTTTTAAATAATGTTGTTGGCTTTTCATTTGGTATTTTAAGCTCTGGCCTGACTCTTCCAGGAGGTGTCACTTCTGTTAAGCCAGTTGTCTCAGTTTGCATGGAACACTTCTTGGGTTGTCTCACTGTCATTTGTTTGCGTTTTCAGTGACTTGGCCTTACGGAATTGCTTCCTGACATCCGATTTAAATGTCAAAGTAGGAGATTATGGGATAGGATTCAGTAGGTATAAGGTAAGTTAATCTACTTGTGCACCACTGTTTTTAAGGAATTGGGGCCTAAAGTTAAAACAAGCATCCTTTAAAGTTATAAAATGATACTACATTGTCCTTTATTTGAATAATGAACTTCCAAACTACAATTGGCAAATAACTGTAGCAAGTTCATGTAGCAGAATAAATGAACTTTTGAGGGATGAGTAGAATTTGTGCTTGTAGGAGGAAGCTTCCAGTGAATCTGCCTTTTTAGGTCCTATTTATAGTAGTCCTAAAATATGAACAAATTAATTTTAGTGAATTTTAAGGAAACAATTGAAAGAAAAATTCAAATACCTTAATGAAAATGTTAAAAATATTTAAATATAGCGAGAAAGTGAAAAATTAAAGACATTAATTAAAACGTTTTGTGAGTACTAAACCTTTAACAGGAAATTGGCATTCTGGTTTTCTGCTGTGCAGTGACTAGTGAATGCATTTCCTCAATTGCTTTATTCTCTGCTAGTTGGGGAAAATAGGATTTTTTTTTTAATTCTGATTTTTTTACATAGGCATCACATAAGACCATATTAAGGAAAGGACTGTCAGTGTCTGAAAGTTGATCCAGTGTTTGTTCAGTCTCCTTTTTTTTTTTGTTTTGTTTCCTTTTTTAATCAATAATTTAGGAAGATTATATTGAGACAGATGAGAAGAAACTTGTTCCTCTCCGCTGGACTGCACCTGAGTTAGTAACAAGTTTTCAAGACAGACTGTTATCAGCAGAGCAAAATAAATACAGTAACATATGGTATGTAGAAGGCCTGAAAAGTGCTTTAATGAGAGATTTTTGAACATATTTTCAAATGTTAAATGAAGGAGTAAATAGTATTGACATTGTCCTGATGCACTGCTTTCTTATTCCATCAGATGGACAGTAGGGTGATCTCTGTAAACCTGAAACTGTGCCTTGCTGTGGAAAGATGCTTAGAAATCTGTTGAGAGAATGGTTGGAGTAAGCGAAAATGTTTAGCAGAAAAATAGGTGCTTATGCTAATAAAAATCATTACTGTGTGTTTGCCAAGTGCCTTCAAATGTTTTTAAAGGAAAGAGATGGAAAATGGTGTTTCCAATCATGAGTAGGTGGGGATGACATGAAATGTTGATCCCACTAGACCCTGATTAAGTTCCAGTGGTAGAACAGTGGCATCTTAATTAAAATGCTGTGTTCTTGCTGCAGCATTTGAGGGCAGCAATTAACTGTTTGTCTCTGCTCCAAAGAGCTGATAGACAATGGCTGGGGAAGCTCTTGAAGAGGAACGGGTTTGAAATTGCCAAGTTCTACTTCAGTTCTCAAGCCCCAAGAAATTTGGATGATGGAAATTGTGGATTAGGCTAACGTTTCTGAAAACACTAATTAAAAACTAGGCTTTATTTGCTGATTTAAAGGTAGGGTTGCAGAAAGTAAGTGGCATAGATAGAAATTATGTAAATACTGATTTGCTTCCATCCTCCAAGTGAGCAAACAGCTCTGCTCTTCACCTTGGGTTAGTCCACCTGGACTACGAGCAGCTGGGGTCTTAAGGTTTCCAAATGGAATTTTAATGCCTTTCATACAGAACAGGTTTGGATTAGATGATTCCAGACACCACTTCCAATCTAAATTATGGTACTGTGACACATGCAGAGTGAGTTACTTTGCATTTTGAGCACAGAAAGATCGCTCGTGTATTAACTGTAATGACTGAAAATGTGATTAGTGTTGTGCACAGTGCATGTACAGCACTGAGCAGAGAGGCAGTTTTTGACCCCTGCAGCTTACAAATAAGGAATTTTTTGAAAGCTGAAACAGAGATGAGGTTTTTAGCAGTTTAACCCATAACTGCAGTTTCTGATGAAGGCTTTTCCTTCTGTTGAACTTGCCATAAGGCTCTTTCATCTTGCTTCTATACATATGCATAACAACTTGCTTCGATATATAATAATAAAAAGTTATCTTTTATTATATGTGTATTTTTTCCCCATGGTTGAGTCATTTAAGGCCTCTTATATTTTATTACCTTCATTGTCGTTGCCTTCAAGCAACTTCACTCTTCAGGCTTCTAACATTCTGTCAAATAAAACAAGGTAACAGGTTCTAAAGTTTAGAATTCCAGGGACAATGGGGAGTAGTATTTATTTCTTCTTGCCAGTTATGCTGTGCACGTCCTGACTTCCTTAGAACAGCAGCTCTGAGGTAGTTCTGGGAATGCACAGTGACTTGCTGCTCTGTCCCAGGTCCCTGGGGGTGACGCTGTGGGAGCTGTTCGAGAACGCTGCTCGGCCCTACTCCGACTTCTCCGACAGGGAAGTCCTGACCCACGTCATCAAGGAGAAGCAGGTGAAACCCTTCAAGCCACGCCTGGAGCAGCCCTACTCTGATAGATGGTAAACTTCAGATGTTTTTATTTATTCTTAAAGCTGCTGAAGAAGTTTCTCAAATTACTCCGCTCTCTTAAATGTACTGAAATTGTTCATGGAATCACGCTGCTGGCAAACCCTGGATGAAGGGAGTAGAAGGACTTGCTGTAGATGGAAGTTCTTGCCAGTAGTATTGGTACTCTAAGGCTTGTTAGATACGTGACTTTTATGAGTTCCTTTTCAGTGTGAAACCCACTGAAACCTGTTTCCATTTGTTAGGTATGAAGTCCTGCAGTTCTGCTGGCTGCCTCCAGAGAAGAGGCCGACGGCAGAGGAAGTGCACAGGCTGCTGACTTACCTGCGCATGCAGAGCCAGAGGGACTCGGAGATCGACTTTGAGCAGCAGTGGAATGCTCTGAAACCAAACACCTCAAACAGAGAAGCAAATAATTCTGCATTTCCCATCTTGGATCACTTCACAGGAGATCGACTCGGCCACGAGCTGGAGGAGGTTCTGACTGTGACTGAAACAAGCCATGGGCTCAGCTTTGAGTACATCTGGGAGGCAGCTAAGCACGATCACTTCGATGAGTGTGGTCCCGTGAATCCTGAGGAAGCAATGACCTACACAAGCATTTTCTACCCAGTGGAGGTGTTTGAGAGGTCACTTTCAGAGCAAGGATCGGGAGCCCAGGATGGAAGTGGCCAGGAGGCGTCACTCGCTGTCCCTGGGGTGTTACCTGTGTTTGATGCACACAAGCTTTCTGTGGGAAATGACTACTATATCCAGTTAGAGGAAAAAGGAAGTGGCTGCAGCATGAATTTTGATAACCAGTCCGTTGTATTAACAACAGAAGTCGATCATCAAGAAGCTGTACAAGAAAAAAGTTCTCATTTCACGGTTCTCAGGGATCTTGATGTTGAAGAATCTAGTACCGATGGGGACTTCTTCCACTACAACTCAGATCCTCAAGAGGAATTTTTGCCTGCTGCTGGTAGCCCAGAAAGCCCTTTCCAGAGTATATTTAATGACATTGACAGGTCAGAAGAACTGACAAACAGAAAAATACTTGGGTTTGCTGAAACAAATGATATTCCTAAAGACTTTAAACCAGCTGTTTTGAACTCAAACACAGATGATGGAAAGGCAGTAGGATGTTCTGAGAAGGAGCATTCTAGTCATACTTCTGAAAATGAAACAGTTTCCTTATGTGAGAATATCTCCAACCAGTCTGATACAATAACTTTAGAAGAACTTTCTGATAACTTCTTATTTCTCCAAGAGAAAAACTTATTAACAGGGTTGTTGTCTAACAGAACCAGCAGTGATCTGGGGCAAAAATCAGATGATGTTCTAAAAAGTATATTAGAAACTTCACATAAAAACTCTGTAGAGCCTGAGCCTGTGCTGGCTGAAAATGCACAGGTCTTCTCTTTAATACATGAAAGTCTTAAAGCAGTGAAAGATGAAAATTTTAACCCAGTAACGATGAATAAAGATCTGAATTCTCAGACTCCTGGAGAGGTGCAGGCATCCTCTAGTCCACCTGGAGCACTTAAATCACGTGATAAACATGCAAATCTTCCTATTTTGAAGGATGAGGGAAAACTTTTCAATGTAGAGGTGAATGAAGTTGTGTCCTGTAACACTGATACTCTCTGTCAGGAAGAGCTATCCTATAATGCCAAAAATAATAACATTGGAAATGGTCCTTATTACGGTGTTGCTGTGGAAGCAGATGAGTGTGATGGCCAGATTAAGCAGGGAGTGCTTTTCAAGTCTGATGAAATAACTTTGAATGGAGAAAAATGTAGTGATCAGGAAGACAGGAAAAGAAGCTTGCAAGATAGTTCTCCCATATTAAAAAAAAATGAATGTTTATTAGAGGAAATACAAGAAACAACAAATCACTTGGAGAACTGTAAGGATGTTCCAGAAGAGGTGACTTTAATTTCTGTTGCTGCTTCAGACTGTACAAGTCAGGACAGTCTTTTGGAAGACAGCCCTTCTCCTGTGCAAACTGCAGAACAAGCCTTAGAGACACCTGATTCTTTGGATTCTTTAGATGTAAACGAGGTTTTAGAATCTTTACAGACTCAAAGTCCTCAGAAACTTTTGCCACCCGATAAACCTGCTGACAGTGGCTATGAAACAGAAAACCTGGAGTCTCCAGAATGGACTTCCCATATCCCTGTTGAGGATGCTTCCAGTGTGGACACAGCTCTGTGTGTTGTCAGTGAGAACAGTGGCAGTGCTTTACCCTCCAACCCAGTCATCATTGTTTCAGAAGCAGCAGCTTGTTTAGATGCAGTGAACAGCAATTTTGAAATAACCCCAGTGGTTTTTCTGGGTGGAAATCAAAATTCCTACAGAGACTCTGCCTATTTCTCTGATAATGATTCTGAGCCAGATAAAAAACAAGAGGAGTCTGTAAATCTGTCCAGAGAGACTGTGTGTGTTGTTCCTTCCACCAGAGGGGAGAATCACACACAAGAGGCTTTTGGTTTAGAGGAGAGCCAGCAAATCTGTGATGTGAGGAGTTACCAGGAGGATGATGATCAAAACACAACACTAGAACTACACCACGATTTAGAGATCCAGGAGATGGATGTGGGGATGCAGGGGTGTCCTGATGAGTGGGCTGAGGCAACTCTTACTTCCCTGGGAATAGAGATGGAAGGCAACCTAAGGGATGAAATAAAACTATCAGAGACATCCCATAAAAGTGTCTCCTGTGTTGGCACTAACACTGCAGAACTTCTTTCACACAGAGACTTAAAGTCTGTGCACAACATGCACGGGCCTTTAGATCTGAGTACCAGTGAGAAATCCTTCTACCACATGGAAGGGCAAAAGCTGAAAGAGCCAGATATTGAGGGAAAATACCTTGGCAAACTCAGTGTTTCTGGAATGCTTGATTTAGAGGATGGTGATGATGCAGATGAGGAAGATGAAAACAGTGATTCTGAGGATGACATGAGGACTTTTCATATGCATAGTCTGAGTTCTGACAGTGAAGATGAAACTGTTCATCAAGTACCTGAGATAGTTACTGACAAGGATGATGGAAAGCATTTGAGAAGCTTGTTGAAACTTCCAAAACCTCTGAATGAAAGGCAACACGAGCTTTGGAAAGATGAGAAAAAGGCTGTAACATTCTTTGATGATGTGACAGTCTATTTGTTTGATCAGGTAATGTTTTAATTACTAACTGAAGTTCTTGTTGGTTTGATTTTCTTGTGTGTGTGTGTTAAACGAGAAGCAGTAGAATAAATAGGTTAATATTTGGGAAAACCTTGTTCCAACATTACCTTTCTTGTTTTGGCAGTGTTAGAGCTTGGTTGTGATGTGGGTTATTTTTATATATAAGAAAGAAAAAAAGAAAGAATTTTTGCTTGGCTAGGTGCAGTTTTGTGTTGCTGGTAGAATAGCAGCACTAATTTTAAGTGAAGGAGGGTTTTGCTTTGGGCGTGGTTGGTTGCCAAGTCCTGAATCTCCATTGCTGTTGGACCCTTGACTGCACGTGCTGAGTGAAACATGGTTTTTAGTGATGTTTGTGTGATGTTTGTAAGCTGTGTTTAATTTGAATATGTGAGACAGCATCTCTGTGGACCAGATCTGATGAATTGATTTTGACAGAATGTTGTTGTAACTTTATAGAAGCAGCTTATCTGTTTAATGTGTTTGAGGACTTTAAGTTCAGATACTTTTATAAAAGAAAAGAACTAAGGGAAAAAAGCCAACAACTAACCAAACAAAGACAAACTGAAACCTGACTCTGAATCTTGTGTTACTTAACATTAAAGCAAATTTACCTAAAATCACAAAGATGAGAACAGCATTTAAATGGTAATGCTAATTTTTATGAATCCAGTGGGATTCACGTCCAGTGAAATACTGATCTGCTTATAAAATCCGAAGTTACCTTTATTTCCCTGTCTGCTTTATCAATTTTTAACTTCTGTAACTGGATACAGAGGGGATTGTATTTTAACATTATGGCACCTAAACTAGTCCAGTGAGTTTAAAAGAACAGCCACATTGTCAAGCTTCGGAAATGTTGCTTATGCTGACGCACATAAATATTGGAGTTAATTGTGTTTTGGAATAGAAACCAGAGGTGATATATTTGTGTTTGGGTAGCCTGTGGAATAGTAACCCTTTTGTCAGAGGGGAAGGAAAAAAGTTAGCTGTATTTAAACTGCTCTTAGTTGGTGAACTCTTTACTTGTTATTCCAGTAACTGATAAAATGTTGGCTACTTCCAACACCGGCTGTACAAAGTCTGTCTCTTTATCCTAAGGCTCGATTAAGGGATTCCAAAGAAAAATAAAATGTTGGGAGATGGGATAAGACTTTATTAAAGAGGAAAAAAAACCCTACCTATGTTAGGCTGATAAGTGAACTCTTTTCCATTGGAAAGTATTTTAACTTTGTTCCTAGAAATATGAAACCTTTTTATATAATAAATAACATTTAAATAGTGAATTCCTGCTTGTATTTTTGCATAGACTTTAGCATAGAACTAGAAGTCAGGCATGTGCCTAATCTATAGCTCAGAGTTTTGTTGTGTAACAGGAACAGTTCACAGACCTTTTAATTGCTCACTCGACCTGAGGGCAGTGTGGGGCAGTGTGTTTGTGGTGCAGGGACACGTGTGGAAAAGAATGAAAGCAGTGACTTTGTTTGCCTCAGGAAACACCCACCAAGGAGCTGGGGAGCCGTGGGGTGGACGTGAACGGGGAAGGCGCTGGCAGCTCTCCTGTCCCATCCTCCAGCCTTGGCTACCTCAACAGATTTGCAAATTCAGAAAGCTCAACAGATGAAGAAGGTACTTGGATATATTTATACACAGCAGGGACTGAGACTGGTTTGTGCACAGTCTTTTATGAAATGTCATTTAAATTAAATGTGACCTGTAAATTCCCTCTACCATGGTGGCTTCAGCTTGGCATCCTAAGCACACGCTGCAGTTGGGCTCAATTCCCGTGTTCCTGAGGATAAAATGTGATCCTGGTTGTTTATGTATTGAAATGTCCGTGGTATCCTGAGAGGACACCGAACTGTGGGTGACAAATCTCTAGCCCAGCACTAGAGGTTTTCTTTGGGGTTAATGCAGCGTTCCAGGGGCTTACTTGTAAAACTGTGTGTGACCTTCCCTTCCAGAACTGTAATGATGCTTTTTGCTTTTTTTTTCCCCTCAAGGTGGGGGTTTTGAGTGGGATGATGACTTCTCCTCTCCAGAGCCATCCTTTCTATCCAAGGCAGCTAACAGTCTCATTGGTTCCAAATCACCCCTTCAGCCATCAAAGTACTTGTCTCCACCTCCACCTTCCAGGACTCTTGATCAGAACTGGTCACATCCATCCCCTTATTCCAGATTCTCCATCTCTCCTGCAAACATGGCAAGCTTTTCTCTTACACATCTTACAGATTCAGATATAGAGCAAGGAGGTAAGTGATTCAGTTGTAACAATTATTTTAAAGATACAAATTACAAACCTTATGCGAAGATACAAGCCATGGATACAACAAATCTAGTTCTCTTTTAAATGCTTAATTTATAGATTTATTTTTAGCACTATAAAGGTAATCTCTTGTGTTTCAGTTAAGAGATAGCTTTCCACAGAGATTGGGATTATTTGCATCCAAGTTGCTACAAGCTTGTGGTTGAACTGTCTATGGAACACTTATAGGACAAGCTCTCAATTTTTCTGTTAAAAAACCCCACTGCTGTATTTATATAAATAAAACCTCTGTAGTGCTTAAGCAGTGCCACACTATGGCACTTGATAATTCTCGTTACTGCACTGTCATAAGTCACAGTTGTGTTTTCATTGCACAGGTGAGGATGCCAGCAGTGTAATGTTTCCACATTATTGTGTGAGCTTATTTTACAGTCTAGTTTCTTTCCACATTGCTTTTTAGTCAGTGCATTCTTGACATCCTCTCAAGAACTGCAGCATGTTTTCAGGAACTGTGAGTAGGATTGTTTCTGTTGGGAGAGCCAAACAGTCTCTTCAGAGCAAGATCCAGCAGTGGATTTATTAATAAGCCTTGTCTGTAACAAAAAGCTTATTTAAGCTTTGATACTTTCCTGAGGGCTAAGAGAAGCAAAAGTAAGGAGACTTGGATCAGTTTGGCATATTATTTTAATCTCAATAACACATTGCATTATTAAAACTAAATATTACTGATTGCAGAGCCTTGCTAATGGGCAATGTCTATAAAAGTGTAATCAGCGTTAAAGAGTTGTATTGTTCTTGTATTGTGCTTATTGATTAGATAATATTTGCTGCTTAGGAACTTACAGATAAGAGAGATTGTTTTGGACATCCTGCATTGCCTTTTGTGTCCTGGGAAGTGACATTGAACTGTGTGATTGAAGCAGATGTCTGTGAATAAATGTACCAAATGTTTACAGTAGTTGAAGGCCGTAGGGAAAGATTAACCAAAACTTGGAAGTGCAGAGCAGCAGAAGGCCAAGTTCTAGGAAGAGTCTTGGAAAGAAGTGAGGGTCGTGCAGAAGAATCTCACTGTACATTATGACCTTTCCTCTGTTAACAGGAAGCAGCGAAGATGGAGAAAAAGATTAAATTAATTTAAGTTTCCTCGGACTACATACATAAAACAGCCAGACTTTGTGTCTGAGACTTCTTTATGTAAACCCTGGATCCTCCTGGAGGGACACAGGTAACCAAGAAGTACTGAGAAACGAAAGTAAACACTGAAAGCAATGTTAAATCAGGACATTAATTTGAATGTGTATTTAACTTTGTAATGTATTTTTAAATCAGTGCAATTTTGCTTTTCATTGAAAGACGACTCTGCCGCTGTTTTCAAGTACTTGAAGTATTTTTCAGATAACTTAAACAAGTAAAGCAATTACACTACAGTCTGGTTTATGTATGAGATTGTATAATATTCTTTTTATATTTTTCCATGTAGTTCATTATCTATTTGAACCTACACCTGTTGTAGAATTGTGTATAACTGTCCTGTGCAACAGGTGGCTGTGTTGATGGAACTGTATGAATGATAGTTGATCAGTAGTGAGCCATATTTATTCAAAAAGATATCACTACATATTACTTTGCTTATTACAATTGCACTATGGATTATTCTTCCTTTATTTCCTGATGATGTACAGAATCAGAATCTTAAATCTTTCGAGGAAAATAAGACAAGTTGAATTGGCCCAGTTATCCAGTTTAATTTGTCCTTTTTTGTAGCCTTTGCTATGCACGGTACTTGTAAAACGTACATAACTTCTGAGTATTATGTTAGACTTGCTGAAATCTTATATTCAGTACCATTTCTAAATGATAATGATTATAGAATGGTTGTTAGTGTTCATGTTTTATAGGAAACTGGAAAAGAATATATGATATACTCTGGAATTTTTAGATGAAAGAGAGAATGTCTCTTAATTCCTGCGTATGATCCTACTGACTGCTCAAACTGTAATAGCATCTGACTATATCACAATTAAGGGCCTTCCAGTTTTTACTGCAATTTCTGCCTTGGAGAAAGAAGAGGAAAAATTGGCTGTACAAAACTGTGGAATTTATGACTCTTATAAAAAGACTAATTTCAGTAGCCTGGCTTTGGGCACACTGGGCCCTTCAGTTGTACATTCTGTGAATTCTGAAGCTCCTCTGAAGGAGCTGCCTTCAGAGGCTTGTGGTAAATCTACCTCTCGGTGATGTGATGACAGGGAAGGTTTGGATTGACGGTTAATGCCCAGTTTTGCACCCCTGGTAAGGCCAGACCCACTTTAAGATGTCTGCAAGGTACACCTTGAAATGCATCCTGAGCAAAGGGGGCAATCCTGTAAGTTGGCTCTGAAGTGTGTAGGGAAGGGAAGACGCTGGGGGGGTTGAACCCTCCCACCCTCCCCCTCATCTGGCTGGTTCAACCCTTTCAACTGCTCGGAAAAAAGAGATCCTTAATCGTTACTGCAAAGGGAGTTCAGCTGAGAAACAAATCCCTGACCTCTTGGAATGCCTTATGCAGCTGTGGATCTGCAGGAAACACTGACAGGAACAGTTTACCTGGGTTTGTGTTTTAGGGCACTACAATACAAATCTACTGAAACACGAACTACTTTGTATTTTAGTGGTGGTTTTGGCAGGGCTTGAGTTAACGGTGTCCAAGTGCTCTGTGTCCAGATCCAGTCACCAGAGAATTTGCATCAGATGAAGATGGGAAAACTAGATATTTTCAGATGTGTAATTTTTTTTTTGTATACCTCTGTATTACTTCTGATTTTTAAATATGTTTTAAAATGACAGGAATATGTCAGTTGTGGTTTTTTTTTTTTTCCCAACATTGTTTAGCCCTTAACCAGAATGGCTTCCATACTGATCAAAAGGGAACGATGTAGTTATTATGTTATTTGAAGTTGCCAATGAATTGTTGAGATTTCTTTTTCTGATGAGGCACTCAGGTTTGGAGTTAGTCAGAACTGTTCTTCAGTATGAAGTGAGGAACTGAATTTTCCCATGGACTTTTCCCAGAACATGATTTAAAAGGCAAAGTCAAGTAGTTCTTAATACAGGCTTACAGTATATACTGTAGAGGGTTTAAGGAAGCTGTGCACTGCAAATATTTAAAAATATTGCTAATAGACTTTGTGCACAAATTATTGCTTAGAAATTCCGTAATTCCAACTATAAACTCCGTGATACAGCTAGAGTTAGGGCATTTCATCTGTCTTTACAATTCTCACCATAATAAGAGTGAAATTCCACAATGGTCTGCAGAGAACGTGTGGCTTGTCTGCCTGGTGTGGTGAGAAGCCTGTCAGACCTGGAGTTCAGCCTTAATTTTGAATCATTTGATTTACAAAATTAGTCCAGAGTTAAGTAAAAGCATATACTGCAGAATGTTGTAATTTGGTGGTTCATTTTGTTTCTTAAAAGTCTGGAGAATCAGATGTTTATCTTGCACATCAGGAATTTCCTTTGCTTGATGGGAATCCAAGATTTTTATTCTTTACCTGAGTTTAAAGAAAATCTTACACAGGAAGTGAAAGTTTACTCCTTTGTCCACATGGACTCATTGCTAATGAATTGCCAAAGGAGCATTTTTTCCAAAATTAGATGTGTAATATATTAAGCAAGGTAATGTCCTTTTTAGCTGTACAATGAAGAGAAAGAAATATTTAAAGTTGACTCACCTCAGTTTAAACAAGGATTTTAATTTCAGTAATCCAGTAGGCTGGATTGCAATAATATAAATGGTCTTTTGGGGGAAAAATATACTTAAATATACTGATCAACTACTAGCAATACTTCAATATCTGCCTGGCAGTCAAGTGGCACAATGAAGATGAATCAGTAATTCCAATGTGTTCCATTCTAAAGAGGGGATTTGTCACCAACCATTCACTACAGGTAATTTCTTGCACTAGCTACTTAAGCCTGGGCTCTCTTTGAGAAGTACATGTATCTATTTTCAATGGTTTATTATGAGGACTGCTTACAGTTTAATTCCTTCTCTAGTAGAATACCTGGATTGTCTGAAAAACGAAGGCATTGTCTCAGTTTGGTTACTAAAGATATTTTAAAAGCTCTGATTTTTCCCACCTGAATAAGTTTGTTTAAAGCTTGGAATCTATAGTAAGAAGCGAAGAGAGCGAGAAGAGTGTCCAGTTTCAGTGGGAACACCTGTACCCTCCCCGGTCCCCCAGCTGCAGATACATTGTGCATACCTGCATTTATGGAAATTGCCATTTTCATGAAATGAGTGGATTTAACGTTTTATTTTTTTTTCTCATATCCTTGTTGATGCACTAATGAAAGCCATTTAAGCCTCATTCTTTTTATCAGTATTTTTAGCAGATTTTTATGTAGTACTCAATCTCTTTCATGAGGAGGCTGGTTGGTAGAGAGACCTTTTTTTATTTTACAATTAAGCACTATCCTAAAATGTCAGCGTCGTCAGGTGTCAGTGACATGGCTATTTGTGTTGGAGTTGCTGAAAGGTGGAATCCAAGTATTTTAGCCTTATAAGAAATAGCCTTAAATAAGAATGGAGTGTACAAAATTACTTCAGCTTTAAGTCACACAGAAATATCCTTGTATGCTAATGGTTTTGGTTCAAAACAGGAGGAAATCTAGAGGAGAGTCAAGCATCATATAAACTTATTGAAAATAAGTATTTGTAATACCAGCAGCCTGTTTTTCAGAAACTTGAATATGACTTACAGTTAGTTTTGTTTATGAAATTGTTTGAACTTGCACAGATGTAGGTGTAACTTAAATGATAAATGGTACTGATGTGTGTGTATATATAATGTTTAATTCTATTTGTAAATGAGAAACTATGTAACAAAATCATAGGTATGAGGTTTTCCTATTGTAATTTAATACAGGTATGAGGTTTATGGCAATATATCATAGTTAATGAAATTTCAGGTCAAAATGTCTTTAAATTGTGTACATTTTTAAATTGTAATTTCTACTGTATATTGATTATCATGCATAGTGTGATTCAAGAAACTGCTTGTAATTTAAAAATATTTAATATTAAAAATAAAATACAGTTATATATTTATAATCTCTTTGTCTGTTTGTTCATTTTTAAACAGATGCCAGCAATGGATCAGGTCCAGAGTGTAGTTCCACTGTAAGATATATTTATTAGGGTCCAGAGGTTGAGAAAGTACCAAAAGTTCAAAGCCATACTCCCAGCAGATGAATCTACACTAAGCAATGTAGTCACCTTTAATTTCTTCCAATATCACCCTTGTGAGAACTTCAGGTAATGTGTGTACAGTCAGTAGAACAGCAATAATTGAAATACAAACTGAAATTCTAAACACTGAATATTGGTTTTAATCACAGAATTTAGTATCAGTAGGAAGAATGCAGAATTCAGAATTTGTAAGTACTCTTCAGAAAGCAAGTTAATGATGTTTTCTCAGTAGTCATTGAATTTCTTTCTAGAAGATTTTCTTGGTTTTTCAATCCAGGTGCATGTGCTGAATGGACCAAAGAGGTAAACACAGTCCTTGTGTGTATTGAGAGCTTCTTTCCCATGACACTGAGACTGTTTCACCCTGGGCTCGTGGTGAGACGGGAGGAGAGGGCTGGTTTTACTGTTGTTCCTTCAGTGTGGAGGGCACTGGCAGCAGTCAGGGGTTAGTGGAGGCTGTGGGGGAAGCCCCCACATCACATCATATCACAGCCCTTGAGTCCTGGCAGCTGCTGAGAGCTGGGAATGAGAGGCTGATAGCAAGATGACTTTGTTAGGTAAAATGTAACTGCTGGGCTGAAACTTGACCAAGGCAGCGATCATAATTGAGAGCAGATGGAAAAGATCCCATGGCACTAAACTGGTCATCCTGTATAGAACCTATTATCGAAGAATTTGAGAACTTACAACCTTGATCAGCAGCAGCTCCCTGCAGGGGGTGGCAGTGCTGTGTCTGTGGGCCGGTGTCCCACGGGGGCTGAGAACTTGCTTAGCCCTTGGCAGAAGGGAGCTGGCCCAGCCTTTGTGTTCCTGCAGCTGCTGCAGGAGGCACTGAACTGACGTCCTGTGTGGCAGTGCCGGCTCGGTGCTGTCAGTGGCACAGGCGCTGCTGCAGCGCTGCTCCCCCTGCCCTGTGCCCATCCCAGACCCGGCGAAGAGCCTTGTGCTGCCCACCGTGTCCGTGCGGAGCCCCCGGCTGTGCCGAGGGTTGTCCGGGGTGTCCGTGCCCGGTGCCTCCCCCGCCTGGCCCCGCAGCTCCCGCCCGCCCCACCGGGCCCGCCCCCACCGCTAAAGCGACGTGTCGGGCGGCCCCGCCGGCACCTGCGGCGGGCTCAGCCTGCGGGGCTCGGGGCTGCGGGGCTGTGTCAGCGCTGCCCCTGCGGCCCCCTCGGCAACAGGCGAGTCCTGCTTCCCTCGCAGGCTCCTGCTGACACAGCCTGGCTCGAGGACCCGGCAGCCTTCGCTCCCTGCTGCCCCCGCAGAGCCTCCTGCCGCTCCTGCCTCCCCGCGGGTCTCGGCTGTGTTGCCCCCTGGGCCTTAAGCACGTTCTCTGCAGCTGGTGCAGTGGTAAGTCACAGTGCAGGGACGCCAGCCCTGATGTACGGCTGCAGAGGGTGGAAAAACTTGTTGGTGTTTGGCTGCTTATCGCTCTTTGGTTTCTCTTGACCGCCCCATTCTGCTGCTCCTGAACTTCTCCTCAGTCTGTTTCCTCCTTGCACATTTGGACCACCTCCCTGGGGGGATCCCAGCAGCTCCTGTGGCTCCATAAGGTCTCTTCTGAGGGTTACAGCAGCAGTCTGAAAGCAGGCCTTGGCCAGCTAGGCACCTTCTTATCCCATCATATCCCAACTGCTTTTGCTCAGTCTGCAGTTTTAAAGACTATTTTGCTCCCACAGTTTGCTGAACCTTCCTTTCTGTTGGGTTTTCTTCCAGCTTTCTCTCCTGGCTGCCTCCATGAACTCTTCTTCACCAAGTCCTATGCGCTGTTTTCCTTCCAAGCAGCAGCTCTCCCAGCAGTGCTTTGTGCTGTCCTGCAGTTGGGCCTTTTCTGCTGAGTTACACAAAGAGTCCAGAACAAATGCAGTGCTTGCCTTTTGTCCTGTTTTCAAGCTGAAGATACCCGTGTGTCTCCAGCATTGCTTTGAGGCTCACCCAGCAGAGCTGCTTGGTGCTTTCTCTCAGCTTTCATCACCTGGGTGCCACCCTCACCCAGCTCTTTCTGAGTTGCTGTCACCTTTGCTAAAGCTGCTTCCCTGGTAGTAAAGAAGCTGGGGATGGGCAGGGTGCCCTCCCAGGCAGAGAGCTGAGCCCCTGCCTGCCCAGCAGCTGAGCTTGACTCTAGAGAGACAAGAAACCAGAGGGGAAGTGGTGTTTACCACAGCACACCAGGAACTGCCACCATCTGCTCCAGGTGAGGGTGATGTCCTGTGCTGGGGCAGCACCTTTTGCTGCTTCTTTTATTTATTTTTTATTGGCTCACCAACTCTCAAGCTGCTCCTGTGTAATAGTACCAGTATAAAAATATATTTTGTTTAGACCAAACCTTTCTCTGACTACATCAAGTGTAAGAGCACAGAAGGAACATTCTGAGAATGTCTCTCAGTAACCTGATGGTTGGAGTCAGAAGCAGGGTGGCTGCAAGGCTGTTGTCTTCAAATGTAGGGTGGGCACAGAGTCTGGGCCGAAGGAAGGTAAAATATCAATGCAGTCATCTGCCCTGCTAATACAGGGGAAAGGAGCATTGCTGTGTCTTTTTGGATAACCTGGAAAGTAACCTGCCCTGCTGCTGTTGGTCTGGCAGGAACTGCAGTTAAGCCCTGCACTTAATGGATTATTGTTGGAAGAGGGAAGTGCTTGGTTTTGTGTGTGGGGGGGGGACTGGCCCAGAAAGCAGAAATGCTGCAGCTGAAAACACGTGGCTGACTCGCAGTGTCTGAGCCGTTTCAGGAAGGGAGTGTGCCTTGTGTCCCTCTAGTGGACTGCTCAAAGCCACAGTGGGAACTGGAAACAGCAATTGCCAGGAGTAAGAGCCTGAGGGTTCTGTCTAACACCCCCCCACAGGTAGAGTGAAGCAGTGTATGGTTTTATTATGGTGTGGGGTATGAGTTGTGACACGGCAGGAAAGTATGAGATCAAAAAGTAGAGGCAACGTTATCGAATCTGACTGACCATTGTACTCCACAGGTGTTTGGAGTTGTGGTTCACTATTTTACAGGAAGATTGGATTAGCTTGGAGACCATTTTCTTCTTATGTACAGTGAGAAAAGGGAAATCTCTCTAATTTGAGACCTTCTAAGAAAGCAGAGGCATCTGTTTTTCACCAGTGGGTGATTCACTGCATCTTTGTTTCTGTGGTTCCGTTCACTTGTCCTCTGCTCCCTCTGTAACATCTTCCTGCCAGCTGAAGGAGGATCTGTTCTCTGAAAAAGGATTTTCTCCTCTGTTCATCTGCACAGGTCAACTTGAGTAACAACATTCACAACTTCTAAGACCAACATCACTAAACTGAGAGCCAGTGCCGGTTTTCCAGTAAGTGAACCAAGTAAATGCATCAAACCAGCCTGCACTGGCTCACTGGTTCAGCGGGGAACTGGGCAGCAGTCAAAGATATCGGTGTCATGTTTTAACAGCACATTGGTGCTTAACACCAGCACCTCCAGCAAACCATGAAGACTAAAACCAAAGGAAAGAAGCAAAGGCAAACTGCTGACAAAGAAGCGTTTCCTGAGGAGTCAGCAATGAGAAAAAAAGAACTGGTGAAATGTTTGCGCCGCAGGGAAAGGAGGAATGGGCCAAACAAGGAGAGCAGTAAGATGTCTGCAGCCAGAGCCAAGAGCCCTTGGAGCACCAAGGACAGGCATCTGAGGAGGCTGGAGAGCAACGAGCGGGAGAGGCAGAGAATGCACAAGCTCAACAACGCATTCCAGGCCCTGCGAGAGGTGATCCCTCACGTGAGGGCTGAGAACAAACTCTCCAAAATAGAGACCCTCACACTGGCCAAAAACTACATCAAATCCTTGACCTCCATTATACTCAATATGTCCAATGGACACTTTTCAGCAGCAGAAGGGGTGGGGGGAACCTGGGGGTCCAAATTGTACCAACATTATCAACAGCAGCATGGGGAGGATGACCATGAGGAACATCTACAGAAATGTTCCATGTAGATTCATAGCTTCAGCCACAACACCCACACTTAGCTGCTACTCTCATTGTTTTTTTTTTTTTCTTAAAAAGACAAACAGGCAACACTCCTGGCTACAGTTTATATGGCACATTAAAAAGCTACCTTAGACTATGACAGTTTTTCAGAGCATAATGAATATATTTGTGGGGCTTGCCAAGGCCTGGAAACCTATCCTGTAACACTGGAGTTGACTTGAATGTAAGGATTTAGTAACTTCTGAAAATCACCTTCCTTGGGAAGGGTGTGAGTTGAGCATTAAGGTCTGTGTCACCTGAGTTCTTTGGAGCTTGGGAATCATGGCTGTAATTCTGTTCCCCACCCTTGCAGTGCCTGCTGTGATCTCCCAGCCACAGAGGAAATTAAAACTGATGGCTGAAGTGACCCTATGGGAAATCAGCCACTAAATCAGAATATTTATCTTGATATTTACATTTTAGGGATCTGCTCTGATAATTTTGGACCTTGCAAAGCATAAAAACTTCTAAAATACTTGTTGATGTAAACATCTGCAAAGCTTTCTTAGGCTGTAAGCCCTGTAGAGTAAGGGCAGTTCTGGGCTGTGTTTCCAGACCATCCAGTCTCATGAAGACTTTCTTTAGTGGGTGTCTGGCTACCATTGCAATACAAATAATAAATAAGGGACAAATGGCTTATTTCTGCCAAAACAATGATAAAAATGCTTTAGTATAGTCTTAAGTTAGACATGATTTAGCCAATTTAAATTATTTGCTAACGAAGCCTGTGATGTGATCGTGTTCTTTTGGGGTTAGTGTTAGATTCTGGTCCTATAAACCAATAAATGCAGAAACTCTTCAAAAAGGAAAATGAGCTCTTTTTTTTTCAACCTTCTCCCCCCTTTCCCCCCCTTACAGTAAAATGCTTGATGTCTCTGAGGATCCCTCAGTTCCTCTTGGATTCTCACACCTCTATTTATGTGTTGTCTGATTGTAGTGGGAGAAATCAGAGACTGCAGGGCCTTTTCTTTCCGTTGTTCCACTCAGCATCTCTCCAGGTAAGAGATGTGGGATGTTCTTTGGTTATTTCTGGAGTGCTGTGCTCTTGGAGATGCCCAAAGGGATTTTTTTAGGAAGCATTTTTTTTTTCTGATAAATTACTTTTATTTTTCAAAATCGCTTTAATTTAAAGTCACTTTTCCTTATTTTAACTAGCCACAACAATGACATTATATTTTCAATTAAATAATTTTCTCAATAATCATTTTAGAAGGCAAATACTTAGTACTCAAACATATCTTTTTTTTTTCTCCACTTAAACCCAGCTATTTACAGTAAAGTAAGTAAAACTTGGCAATGTAGGGAAAAATGCAAAGGTACATTATCAAGCTTCTTGTGTGCAATCAGGTTGATTGTTGGGATATGTAAACACCAACTAGTAAAAGGAAAAAAATCTTTTTGATACAATGCAGGGAAAATACAATCCTAATAATTCTCTAAAAATACATGTAATAAAGTTATTTATTTGGACAAGATACTGTGCAAGTTATGCAAAACCTCTAATGGTAATTAATGCAAACATGTTATTTATGATTCTCCCACAAGGTAGGTATAAATCCAAAATCTCTACTCACATACTGGAAAGATCAACAGGTTATTTTGAAACAGTTAAGCATCTTCAGTCTTCATTCACATTTGGACTTGGAAACAGTGCTTTCCTTGGCATTAAATACCAAATATATTCCTTAAATACGTGCAGACATAAGTTTTACTTCTACAAATACAGTACTGAGACCACACCAAACTGCTCATCATATAAAAATAACTCCATATACAGTCACACACACACAGAGGAAAAATGAATGTAAACTGCCCAATTATTAGAAGTAACTTGGGGGAAAAAAGCTTTTTTTTAAGAATAGAAAGTGGTTTCCTGTTGGAAAAAGGGATGAATAAATAACTTACTATAAACAAAGAGCTGAGCTTAGTTCTGAACCCCCATCAGTGTTACACTGGCAAACTCCACTGAGAGCAGAAAAGTCCCTTTGTACTGTAAAGTCAGAATTTTAAACCTTCTCTTGAGTTTGACACTAGGAGGGCATAATTTGCTCTGATCTGGAACACAGCCTAACTCCTCGAGTGTCTGGTGCCTTCCAGCCCCTTTAGGGAGGCATCTGTACACCCCAAGCATCACAGTTCCAGTTAAGATGAAGCCAAAAAACAATTTACCCCCCTTTGGAGTGACAGTTTAGAACAGATGTCAGTGCTGAGTCAGACTGAGCAGGACTGTGCTCCCTCCACAGTCTGGCTGCAAGGAGTGGGTTCACTTCTCCAGTGAGATGTTGCTCACTGTGAGCAAAGGTAGCACAAACTGCCCCTTCCTGGTACCTGCCCCCTGAGCTGAGTTGTTCAGGATTGGATTTCACTGATGGGAGCAGGATCCAAGCTCTGCTCTTACCCAGGCAGCACCCAGAGGAGCAGAGCTCTGCAGGTACAAACCAGGAGCAGGGATGTTTGCCTTCATTCAGATCAATCCAACACCATCTCTGCTCAAACAGGAATCTGAAGAACAGTGTGTGAATATGAGAGAAAGGTAGGGAACTGTAATATTTAAAAAAGAAAAGAAGTCAATGTAGTGTTCATCTGCAGATGTTCACATTTGGATGGGGCGTAGCAGCTATGGTAAAGGGTCAGAAATACATGGTGGTTACAAAAAACCTTGCCTGTTTTGACAAAACTATGGGTTCCATCAAGTCACATTTTACACATGATGTAGTAGAAGAATTCAGTACTTAAAATACCCCATTGCAAAGTGCAGTTCAGTCCAAGCCATCAGCAGCACAGACAGGTCATGTGTTTCTCTCCAAGCAATGGACATTTGGCTTCTTTTCCACTTACACTCACCGTTGCTTGTTTGCAACATGTAAATGGTGACAGCTTAACAATTGACAGCATTTCTGTCCAATTCTTGGCCTTCACTGACCATCAGAGGGGTTTTAGAGTGTTCTGATTTCCCTTTACTCTCCTCATCTTCTAAATCCTTTGACCCTGCGTGGTTTTCCTCGGAGGTGTCGTGAGCAGCGGCTCGAGATGCTTCTGTTGCGTTTCCTCTGACTGTGATGTGCTCCCACCCACCCTGGAAAACAAGGAGCCAGAAATTCAGAAGGAGAAACATCACCCTGCAAGTGCAATAGCTGATGTGATGCTGTGTGTGCACCAGTTTTGTTCTATTTACTCAGGAGGAATCAGAGAAAAGGCTCCTTGTGAAATGAAACAAAACACAGCAGACCTCCCTGGCAGGGAGCTCCAGAGCTGCTAAACCTGAGGATTATTTTTCTTACAAGGAATTGAGATTAGTAGGGTCAGGGGTTTATAGCAGAACCACTGCAGGTTTTCCACCAATTTAAAAGGGGGCAAAACCTTGAAATAGCCTTTCTCGAAACCTTGAGAATAATTCAGGGTACAGCAATGAGGAATAATTGCGTGCACACCAGGAAGAAACCCACTTTTTCTTTTTAAATGGCCCTTACTTTACTAGTTTTTCCATTATAACTTTTAAATTCCCTATTTAAAATGAACAGTCATCAAATGCAAATAAACAACTTCCCAGCTGTAACTGCACAGCCCATTATATTGACTTATAAAGGAGTCTGACTGAAGACCCAAGGTCAATCTCCTGCAGGTTCATGAGAGCTTTCCAACACTCACCAGCTGGGCAGGAGGGCACTTTCCTTCCTCTGGGTGCCCGAGGACATTTGGATGTTCAAATTTCAGGCAGGGTCCTGCCCCCAGCACTTACCCCAATGCCATAATCCCAGGAGAGGCCTTTGGGTTCCAGGGGCTGGACACCAACCCGATGGCAGACTGTCCCACAGCTCAGACTGTGACTGCCCTGCACTTTGTCAGCAATCACCCAGACCTCAAGAAAGCAAAGACAGGCAATAAAATGTGCTGCTCTTCCCAGATGTGAAAGCTCTGGTTGACCACTTCCATAAATCACTCTTGCACTTCATGAGACCAAAACTGCTCTAATTTAGGCAGAGAGACACCCAAGCTATAGAGCAGCGTTCTAATTAAAACATGGCCAGATAAGACTTGGCAAGAAATATATATATATGTATATATATAATAATATATAAATATTATATATTTATAATATAATATATAAATATAAAAGTATTTTTATAAATATATTAATATATAAATATATATATAAATATATAAATATATAAATATATAAATAGTCTTGTTAAAAAAAAATAAATTCATGAGGCTTTCTACAGCAAAGGGCTGGAGCACCATTCCATTGGTACAAATTTGGTCTTGCTCTCACAATCCCAGCATTTAGACCAACACTTTGTGGAATAAAGCTAAACAAAAATAATTTTGAAGGACACTTCACTACTAAAGTATGTTATGCATCATTTTTACTAAACTAATGAGATCCAAGGGAGCCTCCTCCTCACCTGGTCCAGGGGCCCCACAGACATTTTGCGGATGTTGTTTGACACGTGATCCCAAGCGGATCCCTGGGGGTAGCTCGGTGTGATTCCCTGGCGGTACCAAAGGTTGCCTGGAAAACAAACAGTGCTGGTTACAGCTCAGGGGGCTGTTTGAAGTGCTTCAAAACCCACAACAGATCAGCAGGTAAGTCTTCCTGTGTCCCAGGGAAATGCATCATGGCTTTGGCTCATGTGTGAGCTTCCCACTTCAGATTATAACCTTTCTGAAAAACAGCAAATACTGTTTGGTAAAATTTCCTGGGGAAAAATGTTCATACAAGGAACACTAGAAAACAAAATCAAACAAGATGAAGGTCTCTAAATCTGGTATTAACGGCTTGTTTCTTTTACAAAAGGTACTTCATGCTTTATCTTGCAAGGATGGGGTTATTTCCAGGTTTTGCAGCAGGTAAATATCCCTCTTCAGTTTTGTACATTTGGGGTTCCAGGCAAGATCCTGCCATGCAATTTTCATTTGTGTCTTCCCCCCTGAACAGCACAGATGCTGGGTTGCTGTTTCCCAGGGCACTCTCAGCTCTAACAGACACCAAGTACTTCAGTGCACTGCCACTCCAAATCTTTCAGTACAGAATACTCCTCCTCTTGGAGCATCACCACTGATCATCTGTCCAGCTCCAACTTAGCCTCTCCTTTTTAAATCAGTCCAGTGTATACTGATGCATTTTTTTAACTAATAATTTTTTAAAATCCTTACCATTTGTATCCAAGACAAACACAGATGTTCGTCCTACTGAGACTTGCTTTAACTTTTGTTTTTGAGGTGAAGGAATATGGTACCAACAGTCACCTGAAGGTCAGAAATACTTGAGTTAAAGGCTGAGAAAACAGAATTATGCATGAGAAGCCTTGAAAATGCTACATTACTGTGCAAGAAAGCTGTGAATGACATCACACTTCATCTGTTTTTGCGAGCTCGTTTTTACAACCTAACACTTCAAATCATGCAAGTGAAGAGCAAATAAACTGCTACAATCATCACATTATTTGTACGCAGTGTTTGGCACAGCTGTGGGAAAGGTCTCTGTGAAACAGGTTGGTCTTTTTCAGCTGTGGCAGAGCAAAAGAGAAAGCACCAGGACTCACCTGCAGGTTTATTGGGAGACACCGAGCCCCGATAAAAGGCTGAACCATCTCTAGCAATGGCCCACACTTGGTAAAATGCTCCAATTGAGATGGAAATGAAGGGCTGGTCTGTTCCCACGTGCAGCCAGGACACTCCCTACAAATCATGGGAAATGAACTGTGAAGGAATGGTTAAAAGCTCCATGACAGAATATCACTGATTGTTACCAAATGGGAAAAATACCCCATACACTGAAGAATATTATGGAGAATAATTCTTAGTAACTTTACAACTGAACTGAAACAAGGTTGCTGATCCCCAAAGATATTTGGGTATACAACTCTTTGAAAATATCTAAATTGGTCTACAGCAGGGCCTTTTTGTTTAAATCACTGGATTTTAGGCACCTAAATTCCAGTAAAGTATATTGTTAGATTTCCCCCTCCTGTTGTAAATATGGCTTAAAATCAGTGCATATCCACCCTAATTTGGTGTTTCAGCATGTGTCTATTAGTAAGAAATAAATATTCCTTTTGAAGTTATTGGGACCATTTGTTCCTTTCTGCACACTTTACTGGACATTTGCTCATTATTTCTGTCCCAGTCCATTAAAAAAGGTCAAATCTGTAGGTTTGTCCAGACCCACCTTCCTTAAATAAAGTCAGTTCCAGGCCCAGAAAAGCCAAAGGTTAAACTCTGACTGATGTCACCAGACTGGAACCATACTTTAGAGAAATTCTGTCCCTCACCAATCATTGAAATGGGACACACATTACCAACAATTTAAAAAACGACGACAAAAAAAAGAGGAACTAAGCTATCAGTGCAGGGAGTGGAAGTAAAATGCTTCCTGAGAAGATGGGCAGGAGCTGAGAGAGGCTCCAGCAAGCGATGTGGCACAAGCTAAGGTAGATTATGCCAGAGAAGCACTGTAGGCTTCAGTTGATGGACAGGGACTTGCAGATCTGGGACATAAAAGGGCAAAAAATACCCAGGTGCTCTGAGAGGGGGCATGGCTGGGTATAGGGACCTGCACAGTGACAGTAAATACATCAATAGGGCAGGGAAAACAAACAGGCAGCCTTACAGCTGGATTGTGCTGCGTCACTCCAAGCCTGCAGAGCACGTCTCCTTTGTCACTGATTGCCCACAGTGCCACTGCCTCTTCAGCATCTGCATCTGAGCTGGGAATTACGGAGATGTCCCACAGGGTAACAGGAGGCACTTCCAGCCACGGCCCGTTGGTGACTATCTTACATTTTCTGAAGCAGAGAAAACCCAAACCTGTCACAAGGATGCACTTTCTATAACTGACTTTGTCTCCCAGGCCATTGTTTGACTTCCAGTCTTTTCATTAAGTAGTACTTTTCAATAGATATTAGTATTTTTAATTTGAAAAAGGTTTTTAACAACCAATCACGCTTTGCATCAGGTTTTGAATTATGAACTATTACTGATTTCTAAAAATTTCTGTTTGTTTTTTTTGTTTGTTTTATTTTGGGATTTTTTTTGTTTTATTTAAAGTTACTTTATAAAACCAAGACCACCCAAAAAGTCTGCAACTTGTGCTCCTCTGCTCCCCAGTTCTCTCAGACTCACTGGGCATAGATAATAAATCCAACTGCAGAGAGAACTCTACACCCAGTTCTATTCTTCCTCTCTCTTGGTCAAGGGAATAACCTTACCATTCCCTTCCTTTTTTGGTGGGGCCTGTTAAAAAGCTATGTAGCATCTGGAGGTAGGCAGAGGTAAGGCAGCTCTAAATTAAAATCTTGGTTGGTCATGTTGAGAATTTGTGTATTTTTTTCTGTGGAAACTGCAACAAAGTAGTGCTGTCTATTAGGGAAATTATGTTAGACTCTGTTATCACAGACTCTTCCCCTCCTAACTAAAGGAGACTTGCAGTGAGCTGTTAACATTCAAACTCAAAACTTCTATTTATATCTTAGTTCCTCACCTTGCCCAGCGCCTCCGTCGGACGAAGTCTTTCATTGTCTTGTGCCCGTGGTAGGACCTACCAAAACAGATTTAAAGGTGTTCATGAGGATGTCAGAGCAGCTCCAGTGTCAGTGCCAGCCTGAGAGTACTGACAGTGTCTGGCCCCCAGACACATCTCCTGCCTTCAAGAGACTCAAAACAATGGTTTGTTAACTATTTGCTGCCCGAGCTCCCCGGCACAGATCAGTGTGCCCAGAAAAGGGCAGAAATCACGGCAGTGTCGTGTCCCTGGCAAAGCACAGTCAATGAACAAGCCAGCAAACGACATGAAGTGAGGACCTCAGTAGGGATTGGGGAGAAGGAGGTGTTTCCTTACGCTGGGAAGTCTGCTGCGTACTGCCAGCCCTCCCGGTCCGTCCCGCCCGGCACAGTGAAGTCAATGTACCAGTCCGACACCTGTTGTCGGGAGGAGACAATAACCAGCACAATCAACACCTCATTTCTGATAAAAATAATCTCTTCTGCTGTTTCCCCACACCTTTTGAGTGCAATAACTTGCTAGAAATCTTCCCGATACTAGAAATGGATATTCATACAGAGGTTCCCAGGTCCTTTTAATTCAGCTAGAAGGGATCAGTTTAAGTCCTGCTAAACAAAAACCCCACTTGATGCTTAACATTCTTTTGTCTATGGATTATAACCAGTGAAATGGGGAAAACAAGGTTAAATGTTACAGCAAATCCAGGAAGAAAATCTGGGCTGCTTGAACTCAAGTCTTGTATCCCACTTGCTAAAGCCTTGCCTTCTTCATAAAAAAAAAAAACCAAAACCAACAACTTCCAAACAAAAATTTACCCAAGACCACTGTGGAGAAGGAGGCTTGGTGTTGATCTTGGTGCATTCCTGCAGGCCAGATGCATCACTCCACATGTATCTGTCTGTGGGCAGCCCTCTGTGGCGGAACAGCAGACAAGGAATGCAAGGTCATTTACAACAGAGAATTTAAAAAGCGAGGGAATAAAAGCCTTTTTGTAGAACTTCCTACTTCCATACACAAACCACTCTGCTGACATTAATCTCTGTATTTAGAAATATCATGTGAGTGATGAGGATAGTGGGAAAGAATGTGTACAATTGCTTCCACTTACACCAAGCTTGAGGATCATGTGAACTCTCTGTAGAGTGATATTCCCCACGACTATTTAAAATGGGAAGGTGAATCCTGAGTTTCTCTGGCACAGACCACCATATATGTGAATATATATTTTCAATACTTTTGTTCAAATAGACTGTTCAAGGATCCAGTGTATTTAGCAGAGTATGTAAGAATTTACAGATCCTAATAACTTTACTGTGTGGCCTTAATAATGCAAGATACTGCAAATAGGCACACTTTGTGCGATCACAAAGCACAGATCTGCAGTGTTTTGCCTCAAATGCATTTTGAATGGATAATTGCAAATTAGAAAATTGAGAAAAACTGCCCCTGCCATCTCAGGTAAACTATAAGTGCTGGAGGAGGCTGAAGATAGAACAACTGTATTAACTATGCCAAAAAGCTAGAACAAACCCCTTGTTTCATTTGGCAGTAATAATATTATATTAAATAAATCCAATAAATTGACTAAATAACCTGCCGCTGTATCCAGTGACTGGGTTCCACCGTTGGTTCTCATAGATGTAAACACATTTCACATCTGACTGCGTATAAATGTTATCAGCACTACTGGCCAGCCCTGTGAGAAATAAATAATTTGGATTAGAGCAAAGCTAAAGACACTACATTTTAGACTCCAAGACGCTACATTTTCATTTCATTATGTCACTCTTAAGCTGAAAAGATGACCCTGCAATACCAATTCATTTCCAACACAGCCCCACATGTCAGGCTGCAGGAGGGGCAGCACAAAGCACCTGCCCAGCTGACCCACTCAGGAAGGTGAGTCAGGAAGGAGCTCCCAGAGCCCCCCAGCCCCTACCTTGGATGAAGCCCCCTCCGTAGCCCCCCGTGTACACCCAGGCCGTGTGGTCGTGGCCCACTCCCCACACCACGCCGCGGTTGTTGCACTCGATCAGCCGGAGGTGACCCCCGACCTGGCGCCAGAACCTGCCAGAGAGAGGACAGAGTGTCACCCCACCCCACTGGGATCTCAGGGAGAAAGGCTTTGGAAATCACAGCAACAGTTCCAGCATCTAAGAATTAAAATATGATTTCTTGCCGTGCAGTGGTGGATATGAAGGCTGCCATTAACCCTGTCATTGCCAGACATCTGCAGTGTGCTGTACACTCCAACAGCCCCTCAAAGCCACTTTTGAATTGAAAGGAAGGACATTCTTTGCTGGATGGCATCCCATGTAGAAAGAACAGCTTCTGAAACCTCTTACATTTGATCACAGGGCATCAGCTGTGGTCCGGCCTCCAGCTCAGCACTTGGCTCACTGACAAAGATGTCGCCTTTACAAGTGACTGACCAAATGGCATGGTGAGAGGGAGGGCCCTGAATCCGTCTGCTCTCACAGCAGGACATGGTCAGCAAAGACAGCTACAAAACAAGAAGCAAAGAACCAACAGCTTCCATTTACAGTGAGAACAAAAGTATAGATGCTTCGTGCTGTAAAACAAAGTTTTACCTTTGCATGTTCACTCAGCAAAGTGAATCTGCAGTCTTTTCTCTAAGGCATGAGAATTCAGGGGTTCAGAAATTATCACACAATCACTGGAGCCACTGTGGTTTGCAGGGACTGATCAGCATGAAGCACCTTTCAGGTTTCCCTTGCTCCAGTGTGTATCTGCCTGCCTGCATGTAAGACTTTCTACCAGAGAATGGTTCTTCTACCAGTGTGGAAGAATAAACTGAATTCAACTCCTAATTCATTTGTACCCTAATCTATATCCAGAAATAGGGAGGAAATGAAGAGGAAATGAAGAACAATATTGGTTTTGCTGTGGATAACTGCAGCACCAACACATGTGCAAACTCCAGAAGAGATAACAAGCCCCAGATGCCTCTAAATAAATTTGATCAGATGTTTCAAATACCTAAACTCTGAAAACAGATGAGTAGCCTGGATAGTGCAAATGTACTGCTGGGATTTCAGAGAGTAGCTTTTATGCTTTCTTGCAGATATTGTCAGTTTGAAATGAAAGGTTCTCAGAATTACCCAGTCATGCATTTCTTGCTCTGTTGTGGCTGCCAGGCGGATTGGCCATCGCTGCTTCGTCCTCTCAGGTGTGTACAGTGCAAAGGAGTGTTTGGCTTCATTCAGCACTTCCACTATAATAGTCACTTCATTCAGGAACACGTGGATGTACTAAGACAAGAGAAAAAAAAACTGTCACCAAGGCAAACTCAGATAAAGCTTCCTCAGAGCCAGTATTTTTGCTCTTCAGGACTCCAAACAAGGCACTCCTGCCAAAGATGTTAAAGAATCGACTCTTGGTGCAGAAGGAATGGGGCTCAATTTCCAGTCCTGCACTTCCTTGGATTCCCATTGCCTGTAGGCATTACCCCTCTTTGTGAAGACTCTGGCCAGCCAAACCTGGCTCTTTCTTCACAATCAAGAACATTTTGAGCTTCCAACAGAACTCCTAATTAGTGCAGAACTGATGGTTTAAGCAGTGTGGGTGGTTGCTGACTGGGTATTTCTGCTGTAGCACTGGCAGAGCTGCAGCTCAGAAAAGCCTGTGGTTTGCTGGTACCCGGGGCTGCCTTTGAATCGGCTCCCAAAGCTCAGAACATCAGAGTGCCACAGTTTGCCTCCTTTATGAAAGCTGATTTCCCTTCAGAGGTTTCCCTTTGCCAAAAGCAGCTCTCTCAAGGGTCCCAGGCTGAACACACCTTTTTCTCCTCGTGGTACATGTAGTAGATGAAGAGGATGCTGTCACGCATCCCGTCGCTCCCCGTGAACTGCTCAAGTGCCACTCGAACATCCATCCACTTATGAGGCTTCCAATTCCTCCACCACTGCAAGGCTCCAGTTTTAACCCAAACTGACTGCAAGGCAAACACAAATTTACAGGGTTAAGGAAACTCTGTAAATCTTTTTCTTTCTCCCAAGTACTATTGTTTGCTGCCACAAGTTATCTCTGCTGAAGGTTAATCTGTATCATATCAGTTAATTCTGACACAGAGTATTCCAAAGCTGAAGGCAAAATGAAAACTCACAGAAATGGATTGAGGGGCACTGTAACAGCACGTGTGCAACAGTATTTTCTGTCTTTACATTGTACCTCTGCAAGAATGCAGCAGCACACAGGTACTAATGAACTCCACTGTGCTCCTGTTATAACACAACCTCTATTTGGAGTTTAAAGGCTTTTGACATAATCTTTTTAAACTCGATTAAACCCCTGGGCTACAAGTGTTTTTTAATCAAATGAATTCCAGATGTCATGTGGCAATTAGCAATGAAGGGACCAAAAATGTGAATGAATCTGAAAAACAGCCAAGGAGCCATAACAAAGGGAACATCAAACAAAAGTGCTGCTATTTAAGAACTGCCATTGACGTTTGCACCATTGTTTTATTTATGCAGGTTAAATTAATCTTTTAATGGCCACAGAGAGGAAAGTTCACCTTCTTGAGTCAGTGTTTCAATTAAGAAGCCTCATTTTGTGGTGGAATAATCCATACAATGTGTGCTGTTGCAAACATTTCTCTGAGGATTTGAGGTTTCAGAGCACTCAAATAATGCTGACCAATTTGTTTGTTCCCATACAAAACTATCTGACAATGTTTTTAGAGGGAGATTGCTGTTCCTTGTTTGACAAGCTGTTAATTTCCCACAGGGAGCTCAGACAGTAATAATCCAGGAAAGCTGTCATAGACAGGAATAGGGGCAAGAATATGAAGCTGAGAGTAAGTTCAAATCACGTGTCAGAAGACAAGAGATGTGTCCCCACTGCTCACCTGCTCAATGGCCTGCTCGTAGTGCCTGAAATTCTCCAGTTCCCTCTTTGTCCTTTCACTGAGCTGCTGGAAAATCTGCTTCCTCCAGGCTGCTGTCTGAGCTGGGGTGATGGACAGGGACAGGGACTGCACAGAGCATGACAAACCTAGAGCAGAACCAAACCAGTAAACTCCAGGCAGCTTTGAACACAGCTCTGTAAAAGGTAAAAATCTTTCCAAGCCATAACCTGGCAAAATGGGAATTTTGTCACTGAACTGCAAGATAATGAGGTGATACAAAGCATTTAGAGTTCCACTTGTTACATACTGGGGTGCCACAGTTCACAGTTTCTTTTGAAAACGTGGTTATATTTCACTGTCTGTCAAGAATCTAAATTCTAATGCCACCCATTTATCATCTGGGCTCACACTCACAATGCCTGTGTGTAACTTCTGTCTCTGACTGCTGTCTCAGTAGCAATGGCAGGAGTGACTTATTGGCATCTGCATCTCTCAAGAGAGCCCTTTTCACTGCTTCCTGTTACTATTCAGGGATATGAGTTTTTCCAGAAGTTGCAGTTTCAGTACAATTAAAAATGAGATGTAGATCCAGAAGAGATTATTTTACAGAATTCTTAGGAAACTCAGAGCAAATATCACTTTTAATTTATATATCTCAAGCCCAAAGTGCTTTACAGCTAAATACTGCAGCACCCTGCTCAGACATGGAGCCCATTAACAAACTGCAGTAAGTGGGTTATCACAAATCTTTCACCATGGCTTCATTCCAAAAAAACCCCAAACCTACATTTGTCTTAAAGAGCTTATTGGCCTGTGCCTGGGAACTAGGCTGTGCTGTGGTGACTGGGTAGTACCTGATGGAGCAGTGAACCACTTGAGTGGGCTGTGCAGATCCACCAGGCAGCCTCCCCCAGACACCCAGGCCCACAGTGGGTGCTCATCAGCTCCGAACTGCTCCTCGGCTCCCGCCGGGAACGCGCCCAGGGAGGACAGGCTGGCGGTGTCTGCGAAGCTGCTGACGGGGAGCACTGGCTGCTTCTGGGCCTCCTTCAAGTCGATGTTGGTCCACTGCAGCTCTGCAGAAGGATTTGGGCTTGCAGCAGGTTTGTGGGTTTCAAGATCAGCTTTCTCATGGCTTGTTGAAGCAGCAGCGGCTTCTCCTTGCTCAGAGTCCAGAGGGTCTGCAGGGAGGTTTGCAGGTGTTTCTGTCTGGCTGCCCGTGCTGTTCCCACTGCTGCTGGATGCAGCTCCCACTGGGGCAGTGCTGGCAGGGTTCATGGGCAGCTCTGTGTCAGAGGAAGTGTCTGCATCACCCTGAATGACGGCGTTTGTTTGGGTCTGAATGTCATCGGTAAAGAAACAGCCAGCACTGAAGGACAAATAGATAATTAACTGACTATCATCCAAAGCATCGTTAATTACCACAGGCCTTAGACCACAGACACACAGAGAAACAGCAGACTTCTTTTTTTGTTATCAAGGGAAAGAGTTCACCACAAATCTGGCAGACCAGTCTAATAAATCTGAACCACAGGAAGGAATTTCACTGATCTTTTCAAACAATCAGTGGTGTTGACTGCCTACAACTCTGAGGAAAACATTGAAGCAACACTACGTTTTCTGAATATGAAAAAACAAGTAGGATTTTTCAAAGCTCATTATTATGATTTGCCTTGGCTAGAGAGGCCTTCTCAGCACACACTGACTCAAAGTAGCTTCTGCAGCACTCTCAGATCCACTGGCATGTCTTGCACAGCCCATAGGCCAGCAGGGAGTAACTGATTTAATCTCTCAAGGAAAAGGAATGTACAGTGACACTCAGGAAGGGTAATTCCTAAGTAGAGCTGACACTCCTTTATGATATTTCCCAGATGACATTTCTTCTTCTTAGAGACTAGTTTCAGATGGTGGTGGTAAAGCCCAGAGGAACATGCTTTACTGCAAACATGCAGTGAAATCCAACGTGGGAGCTTCAGTTTCTACTCTGAGTCCAATAACTGGTGCTTATTGTTAATTTTAATGGCAAAAAATGCACATGCCTTTTGGTAGACATAATGATTGGAGATGCCTTCCCTGCTCCTCCCTGTCTGTACCACTTGAATGTAAAGAAATATCTCCCAGCACAGAAACTCTGGGTGCACAGAGTCTCAGGCAGGTATTTCCCTTGGTACCTGAGCAGACTTGTTGAGCTCCCGCTCTGGGATCTGTCACTCTCTCGGCCAGACACAATTGCCTTCCACGTCTTCCCACTGAGCTCACTTGGTGTGACACCTTGACGGAAATAAATTGCTCTGTCATCACAGCCAATTCCCCAGACCTAGGGAAGGACAGGAAAGGGCTTGGTGAGGGAAATCGTTTGGAATGCCGTAGATACCAGTTACAAAAATGGTGTAGTGGTGCAGAATTCAGCTGCTGGACACAGCATTTTCCTTTTGTGTTCTTCCTTAATGCTGATACTCCAGATGCAGTACAAAATTCTGTACCTTCAAGAGAGAACTGTCTGCACCTCCCTGTGCCATCCAAGACACAAGCTGACTGTTATCTCCTGGTGCAGAATTCAGCCACTCTTTCCTCCCTAGCAGTCCAAGCCCATGGATCTCTTGCTCAGCCAGCCCTACTGGCACTGCTGACAGTCCTTGCCACATGGGAACGGTGCCTGAACAAAGGGGAAAGTAAATATCCCCACAGCTGGTATGCAGCTCTCTTACCTGGTTATTTAAGCCTACAGTTACCATCATCATTTCTCCAACCATTTCAATCCAGCTTGTCCCACAGGGATTATGTGAGTTCACTCCTCTTCTAAACCACACCTACAACAACAACAACAACAACAACAGAAAAGTCTAAATTTTGTTCCTTCTGCATTAGCAAGCAGACAGATGGAATTTAGTTTCTTTAGTGGATTAGTCTTAATCTCTAATACTGATTTACTGCATTGTCTTAAGAATTCAATTACTTCCTTGATTCTTCATCAGATAAAGATAAAGCAATTATCTTAATAATACCCACACTGTGTGTCCAGCTACAGCCAGAAGAGCACACTGGAAAGTTTTTTGGTACGACTTCCTGTGACAGAGTTGGTTTCTCTGCTTTCTATTATGTATCAGCTGTAGGCTATTTTTGATCATTCTGAATGGCCTTCTAACTAGTGCTCTGGTGTTCAAACTGTAGAAACAGGCCTGACAGAGGGAACTGTCAGAGGGATCCTTTTTGTGGTACAGTTCTTTAAATTATCCCCCCTTAGATCAAGTCTTATCAATCTGAGAGTGTCTGTGGGCTGGCTACCTGAAAAAATTTCCCTCTGTATGTAGTACAGTCATATAGTGACAATCTACTCCTTTAGAAGTGCTGGTTAAACGCAATACCATCAGTACACTTGACTGTCCTGTGGCAGATCTGGAGGAAAACACACCAGCTCATCTCCATTTCTTACAGTGGATTTCTGTGGCAGATGGAGCAGGCTGGGCACAGTCTGTTGCCATGGCTCAGCTGACAAGCAGTGACTCATTAAACCAGAGAAACTCAGCACAACTGCTGCACATGCACAGGGTTCATGATGGGTTTGAATTCAGGATGAAAGGGTTTGATTGCAATCAGCACAAGAGCACTCTAACATTAGAGTATTCCAGTATTCTTCCCGACTTTCAGGACTCCCTGTATGGGGTAGGGAGTTGGATTTGGTGATCCTTAGAGGTCCTTTCCAAGTTGACACTTTCTGTGATTTTAAGTTAAAACCCCAGTAGGAAAGTAATCACACATCCACATAACAGATATCTCACCTAATAAATACAACCCCCCCTATGTTAAAAGGTTGATCAAGAGAGAACAGCTGGAGTAGGAAGATAAAAAAAATAGCATCGTACAGGAAAGTGTAAATAAAAATATTCCTCATGCTGCTTTTGATGCAATCTTCAGCCCATGTGGGAACAAGACTGAGCAGCAGGATCCCTTCCATTTTAATGTTTAAAATCCCCTAAAAGTAGACCCCTTATTACATCCCCAGCAACATTCCCGCCCATCTGCCACATCTGTCTGAGCTGGGTTTAGAAAATTCCTTCTAAGAGAAAAGTAGAAAATCTTCCTTAAATTACATTCAACTGTATCTATCATAAACCATAGAGCATTCCCATAACAGCAAGGGGAACCAGAATTCCCCAAACCATGGGGATAGAGAGTCCAAATCGCCAACACTTCTTGTGCAAGGACTCCTGTTTGGGAAAAGCAGACAGGAAAAGGCAAGAAAAAAGCAGAAGCAGATCATGACCCCTCTTACTTTTCTATCCTTTGTAACACACCACACCACATCAACACCCACAGAGACGTGCATAATCCCATTTTCAGAGCTTGGAGACTCCACAATACTCCAGGACATTCCTGCAAGAAACAAAAGCCAGGAGGCATTGTAGGTTAGTTTTTTATTCACCACTATGCAAATCAAAGGGGTTTCCAGCTAAATTTAACAAACTTTACCTTGAGGGTTATTCCTATCAATTCCTTCTCTCACAATAGCTTGCCCTTCCCAAAGAGTTGCCCAAAGGAGGTCGTAGGGTCCACAGCTGATCTGAACAACTTCACCAGGAGTGCTGATTAAGGACCACGTGGAACCTTCTGGATTGTGGTGGCAGACATTTTCTCTGTACCATACCTAGACAAGTTTGAAAAAAGCAGAAATGAATGAACCCAGGCAAAATATCACTATAACAATGAAACCATTGAGAGAAGCATAAAGACAAACTGGAAGGAACAGTCCTCCTTTAACAACGGGATGTTTTTACGTAGCGTATGGCACTCTGACCTTTAAAGGTACTTTTTGATGTTGATTATGCAGTTGAAGCTATTTCCTTATGTACTAAGGGAGGAGGCTGTTCTACAGAGCTGCTTTTATCATGGAATCGAATCTGGATTGGGTACAGAAACCTATTGCTACAAGTCCTGCGTGTATTTCAACATTTAAACCACTTCAGTGTATTCCAGGGCATGTTATATAAACCAGGAATGAACAAATATATAACACAAAAATGTTTCTGTTGGCTGACAGCCTGACCTCCCTTTCACTGAACAGAACTTGCCACAATATGGGGAAAAAAATCTCATTCTCTGTGCAGCCTGCAGTGCCTTCCAGCCTTTTGCCAGCCTTGGACTGTGCACTTCTCTATTGTTCACAGTCAAATTAGGAAGGTCAAACACAGAAAGCATCCTGTGGCAGTCACATGAGCACTCCACAACATGACTGCTGAGTGTTAAATCCTCATTTTTAGAAATACTTTATTTCTCTGGTGACTTTTACTTGGGAAATGAAAGCATTTTCCAATGGCAGTTAAGTAAGCTGTAGACTGGGATGCTTGTCACGTACTACTGGAAAGTATGATGCATGAGAATTTTATTTTAAACAATTTAACCAAGATTGCTTGCCTCTCCAGGCAGTGCCAAGTGTGACTGAAAGCTCAAGCTATCTGTTAAAAGTATTACAAACTGCCCTGTGAGACCACAAGTTAGAAAATGTCTAGAGATAAAGCAGTGTCAGATACAAGCTCTAAGGATGAAGGAAGGAAAGCAAGAGTCAAATCTTTACAGCACTGAGCAAAAGAGGAGAGGTAGGCCTAAACCCAACATCTCATGGTAGGCCTAAACCCAACAAAAACAATCATGAAAGATGTGTAGTTTTCAATAGAAAACAAACTGAAAACATTTCAGAGTTGGGTACCACATCACCAAGCCAGGAGATGAACACTTTCTGATCAACAAGTCTCAGAAAACAATTTTGTAAACTCCTGAATTATTCCTGTCTCTCCACCACAGAGACACAGCACAGTGCTTTGCATCTCTGTCAGGTTTTAAGGCCCTTTCTCTTGGTTACCAGTGCCATCGTCAACACTCTGGGCAATTTTTCAGGATATAAGACATTACTCAGCCCAAGTTTTAAGATTCACCTGTTCCTAGAGGTTTAAGGAATCCATAGAACAGCACTTCGATGAGATACTTAAGCCTTTCCATTTACAACACAAGTTGTTACATAATGTAGCCCCAAAGCAGCTTTTCATCCTCTGCCAGATGCACAAACAGCGTATTTCATTACCGACATAAGACAATAACAAACCTGCCCTCCTTTAAAAGTATTTAACTCCTTTCCATTAGCAATCTGTGTCAGAAAACACAGGGAACACACACATACCCTTCCTTGTAAAGAAACTGCCCACACTGACAAGCGGCCGAGAGGCTCGTCGGTGATTTCCCACCCTCCGATGGAGATGTCATTGAAAGGGTCTGGCAGCTGCTCTGGATCATCACGTGACATGATCTGAGGCAAAGGGAAGGAAAACTGAGAAGAGGAGACACTGCACGTGTGGCCTAACTTGTGTCTTGCAGATTGGTTTATGTATCACTTCCTAAGTTGGCTGAGCATGGAGATTCTCCCTCTCGTTCAAGGGTGTTACAAGCAGAGAGAGGGGAAACGCTGCTGGAGCAGCACGAAGAAGGCTGTGTTTTGTACCCTACCTAAAGGAAATTTTTCCAGTGCATACAGAATTGGAAAGCTGAAACATCATAAATTACAATTTTTGTATGGTCTTAGAAGAAAATAACAATTAATTATTAATGAATTATTCATACAGATAAAGGACAGAGCTGGTGAAAGATGCCAGGCAGGTGCCACCTCAAATGAGAGTGCTTTGTCAAGCAACCAAAGGAAGTTAAAAAGCTGGTCTGAAATTTGCAGTGGAGTTAAGCATCCATCTCCAATTGCATCACTATGAGATCTGGCACCTTATTACTACAGGTTTCTATGAAAAACCCCAGCCTTCCATAAGAATAGCAAGCTGGAAGTCAAGGAATCCAGTTCCAGCCTCCAAAGAAGTAATAAAAAATTAACTTCCCTGCGCTTATAATTGATCATTTCCAAAAACCAGTTTATTTAGTATTTGAAAGGTATCCAGAACCTTTGCCCAAACATCCCGGGATTTGTATCTCCGGTATCTGATCCACCGCCTGCGCCGCACACAGGAATTCCATTTCTTATCCTTTGTGTAGGTGCTGGGGAAGTCAATGGCGTAAGTCCAGCCCTGCAAACAGAGGTTTTCCTGCATGAAATATGGGATCAAGGGAAAGCTTGAAATCAGAACTCAGAGCAATTCTGCACAAGAGTCACAGCACAAGTTACTGTGTGTGTCTCAAGAGCCCTGATTAACAGATCAGCTAATTCCATGGATGATTTATGAATCATCCCAAATTCCTCTGCATGATACACACAGAACAAACAAGACACAGTAAAACATTTTGCTTGTTTTACAGTAAAGATCTTAAATAACAATGGCATTCAGTTGCCAGCATTTCGTGGCCTGATCAAAGGAAAAAAAGCTTCCATGGAAGCTCCTATGGACTTCAAAAGCTTTCAAACAAGATCCTTCCTTGTGCTGTATTAAGAGTTGAGCTATTTCCAAGGAAGAAGTATCTACGGGAAGTTTATTTTTACACTTCTATAAAAGTGTCTTTTATTTTACAGACTAAGGATTCCCAGAACAGATCTCTTTTTGGTATTGTTCACCTACCCCTTTCTCTGTTGGTTCCCCTCCAATATTTTCATCCACATACCAGTCAGACTCCCACTCCCAGTGTGGAGAAGGCAGTGTGAAACTATCGAGCTGCTGATGTTTTAGCCCGCTCACATCACTCCACTGCCAGCGGTCACTGGGCAGTAATTTCTCACAAAAGCCACCAACTGGATTCCAGCGCTGCCAGAAATAATAAATAAAGGATTTTACTGGAGATCACATCATCTCATTGGACAGCTACAGGGAGTCATAAAAGACACAGTTCTTATTTTTTGCAGTAGAAGAGGAATAAATTCCTGGGGTGAATGAGAAAGCGTTCCCTCTGTGAGCCCCTCTTTAACACGGCCTTTTTAGGAAGAGACTTGGAGACTTTCAGTCTCAAAGCAGGGCTGACTACAGAGCTGGTCCCAACCAAGTCCTCTTTGGCTCCACAAATAGGAGCACCTGATGATCTGTTTTACCCCTAACAGTGCTTTTTCCTTTGGTGATGTATGGCACCATGACACTGCTGCATTAGATGGCCTTGGGATCTCTAATCTACACCCTGGACAAAGATGATTAATATCTTGTCTGTAGTAGAAAAATAGCATTGCCTCTGTGCCAGAAACTGTGGCAAGATAACTATTAGCAAATCTCTCCTGTATCTCATGTTACACCAGAGGGTTTTTTCCCCTAATCTGGCTTGAATCAATAGCAGTACAAATAACATGAGGATTTTCACCAATACAGCTGTCATTTTTATTTTTTCCCCACACTCCTACATACTGTAGAAATACTGACAAAATCTATCGAGTAATGCTGTCTTACATTTTAGGGCACGTGGAAAATGAGTGGTTCAAAATCCTTCTATCATTTTTACACAAAGCATTATTTACTTTTACTAGGAATATAGCTAAGTTGCACATTATCTGTAAACTACTTGACTTTAATTTTGTCCTTGTTAGCTCTTGTAGAACGTTTCCTTTTGGGCTTTCTAGCATTTTGTTTTCCATTTTTCATAGCCTAGAACAAACAAAACAAAAGTTTTAAAATAACAAAATTTTAAGTTTTGCGTTTTTAAAGAACATGTTTACACAATAAAAGGAACCTTCTTAAATGGCTGAAAAGTTGTATCAATATTAAATAATGTATACAATTATTTTGCTGTATTTTTACCCATGCAATAAGTTAATGTCTTTTCTCAGTTTATATTTATCCCATTGTCCATTAGAAAGTAAAGCAATGTGCTCAAGAGAGAAAATACACTCTAGAAAATGTGCTCATCTTTTTTTCTCAAATAACTTCTGGTTAACTTAAAAAAAATTAATAAATTTCCTTCAAATACTGTTTTAAAGATATTACTTTGAAGTACACCATGTAGGGAGGATCATCTTAACACTTCTATGCAAAAAAAGCTGGAAATGTACTTCAATGGAAAGTCATGCCTTTATTAGAGAAGTGGTTGAAACACTAAAAACCCAGCATTTTCTTAAGACTTATATAAGATAGTGTATCTTTGATAAGTAAAAATGTATCTTTGCTGCCTGGAAGTTTCACTGGGCATTTTCTTAAGGGAATTGTGTATTTGTCACTAAGGAAAGGAAACCACGCAGTGAAAAGGGTGAATGTTCCAGTCTGAAATGGCTCACACTGGCACTGCTTTTGCTAAAAGCGGGAAAGTAAAACTCCTTTGGGAATTTAAATATGAAAAGAATAAACCAGCTATTTGGCACATGTATCCTCTTCAGAAACTTCAGGTGAAAAGTGCAAACAAATAAAACTGATCAGTCCTCCTGTGAGGAAAGCATGCCAAGACATCTGATGCAGGGATTTGCCCTTTCTGCCACGTGTGTGGTGGTACCACAACCTGTCATACCTGGTTCTCATAGGTTTCCTCCTGGTACCTGATGGGAACATCCCCTGAGAACACGTAGGTGTACACCTGGTGATCACAGGCTATTCCCCAGCAGCACTGTTTGACAGCAGACACCCGCTTGAATTCCAGCTGTGTGTCCTTGCAGAGCTCCCAGTACTGGCCAACAGTAGACAGGGTGTAAACCCTCCCAAAAATGTCAACAGCCCACAGAAGGGAACTGGGCATGGCCATATCTGAAAGGCAAAAAGAAGGTATTAATGGAAACGATGGGTTTAAAAATGGATCTTGAAGCTGCTGCAGATCAGTCCTGCTTTGAGCCATCATCAGTCAAATTAAATAAAGAGGTAGGGGATGATTTTTCAGAAGAGCCTGTGCAAAGCTGGCAGCCAGATGTCTTTGTCAGAGCTGTGCAGTCACACCTCTTAGATGGCTCTGAAAAGCCACATGAAAAACCTTGCTACCAGTCCAGTACTGTCCATCCTACAGGAGGTCACAACACGACTGGGACAGCTTTGGCAGGTTGGGGACAGAACTCAGCTCTGAGCTAAGTAGCACAGACCATTTCCTAGCAGGCAGCTCCACTCCCAAGATCTGGTGATGCTGGTGGTGCTACACACCCCGCTAACCTCAGCGCCACAAAGCCCTGATATCCCACAGTACCTCCTTCTCAGCCTCCTCTCAGTGTAAGCAACAAATTTCTGAGGTCCAAAAGCAGAGATGGAGAGCAGAAAGGGAGCAGAAAGGGAGCAGAAAGGGAGCTTCTCTGTAAGCACACATCTAGCTTTAATCCATGGACATATTGCCTACTCCTGTCAGGAAACCTCTTTCCAAAGCATTTTGTACCAGGATTCCAAAACCACTTTGGGATCGGATCTTCAATACCCATAGATGTGATATTTATGAACACTTATGGCTTCACAGCAGACACCTGGCTGAGTTCCATTCCAGTTCTATCACATAATAACCTGTCATTTTCTGGTCACTGCAGCCCTGCCCTTCAGGGAGGGGTCAGACTTTTACGTGAGGCCAGTCCTTTCAGAAGTCAAGACAGGCCACGGTATTTTTGTCACTTGGCCTTCTGGGTGCCATCAAAACAGACAGATTCTCGTTGTTCTGTGTTTCTGACACTCAGAACTACTGAGGAGTATTTTGAACTTTGCCTTCAGTTCCTTTAACTACACAGCAGGGGACCGGGAGGGGAAAGGTAGAAAAAAGGACTCAGATCCAACACAATGAAAATAAAGAGGAATTCTTGCTTGGAGTCAGAGTGGAACACTACTGCTTTGTTGTCAAATGGCAATTGTGCTTTCAACACAAGAGCCTAAGGAGAGTTGCCTGCCAGCTTTCTGACTGATAGAAGTGCTGGTACAGAGGGACTGACTTGTCCTGTGGATGTGAATGGCAGAGGTGAAACTGCAGAGAATCTGAACCAGCTTGGTCAGTGTCAAACAACAGCACAGTAAATTCCCATGGCATCCCAGGGGGAATGGTTCAGAATTCTTTGATTCCTAGGACTGCTCCTGCTAAGCACCTAAAAACCTGGATCCAACAGGTGAATAACAAGTAACAGTGAGAAGAGAATGTATAGTGGAAGAGAACAAGTGATACGAGGGGAATGAGTGAACAAGGAGAAGGTCATGAGCAAAATTTTCCTATTATTTGTAGCATAACTAAGACAAATCCTCTAGTTTTGACCTTTTTCCCCTCATTGTTGCTGGGACTATGAAGGTGTCTGCTCTTGGACTAGCCATTTACCATAATCAAGGAAGCCAAGACAAGTGAGAGTTTCTGCATATTCTTACATATAAACTTTAGAGACAGAGTGCTTGGAGAATTATGGGAAAATCCCAAATGCATGTGGGATTACAAACTTCTAAGACTTCACTCTAGGCCCCTTGCACTGGCTGTGCTGCAGAAGATAAAGAGAAATGCTGCTCAATTTTGAAGGATGCTCAGTGCTTGTGGCTCACATGCATTTCAATGAAGGCAGAAGTTGTCAAGTACTCTCAGGGGACTGGAAAAAAAATCAGATCTGCTAAATTATTCCTCATCCCGCAGCTCAGCCAGGCAATTTCTGAGAGAACTAAAACTACTTATGCAAAGATGATACATTGTTAATTAAAATTTCCGGTTGCCTGGCATAACACTGATGGCTACAGAATTCAAGGAAAACATCCCAACTCCTTCCACGTTATAAAAGCAGTGAGGTTCCCCAGGAGAGAGGGGCCGTGTCTGTGGGGTAATGCGAACCACCACCAGCACAGGATTCCCCGCGTTCCAGGGCACAGCGCGCACAGATTTATCCTCGATACCCCCGCACAGCCACGGCCGCACCGCTCTGCACCCGCGGGGCTCTCACCGCGCCCCACAAACCCCACGAGGCGCGGACACCGCCCGGCAGCCCCGCACGGGCCCTCCCGGCCGGGCATTAAGGCCGGATCGGCTTAGGAGCCGTGCGGGGCTGCGGCGCCGCCTCCGCGGGGCCGGGGCGGGCGGAACCGGCCTGGGAGCGGCCCCGGGCCGGGCACAGCCCCCGCTCCCCGCTGGCTGCGGCAGGAGGCGGGCGCGGAGCTCCGGTGGCGACCCCCGAACGCCCCGCACGCCTCCCCCGGTGGGCTGTGCGGGGGCACCGGCACCTCCCCAGGGCTCCGCCAGCGCTGGAGCCGCCGGGGAGGGCGGCGGGGGCTGCGCAGGGCGCGGTGACGGCGGCCCGACCTCCCCCCTGCCCTGCCCTGCCCTGCCCTGCCCGCCCCACCGCGGCACCGCCCGGCCCCCGGGCTCGCCCCTCACCTGCCTGTCCCGCCGCCGCGCCCCGGCCCGGTCAGGGCGGCCCCGCGGAGCCGCGGCCCGGCAGCGCCGCGCCCACAGCGGGCCCGAGCGCCGCCGCCATTGGCGCGGGCCCCGCGCGTCACGGCGGGAGCGGCGGGGGCGGCTCCGGGAGGCGGCTCCGGGTCCGCGGGGAAACACCGGGAGGATCCTGCTGGAAACTGCGGGGAGATGGGCAATTATCTCTGACCAGGAAAGGCTGAGGGAGCTGGGCCTGGGCAGCCTCGAGCAGACTGAGGGGGGACCTTGTCCATGTGTGTAAATGTGTCCAGGGAAGGGCAACGAGGCTGGTGGAGGGTCTGGAGCAGAAGCCCTGTGAGGAAGGGCTGAGGCAGCTGGGGTTGTTCAGCCTGGAAGAGGGGCGACTTTATCAACTCTCCCTGACAGGACATTGTAGCCAGGTGGGGATCAGTCTCTTCTCCCAGGCAACCAGCAATAGGACAAGAGGGCATGGTCTTGGGCTGCGCCAGGGGAGGTTTAGGTGGGACATTAGGAAGAAGTTCTTTACAGAGAGAATGACTGGACATTGGAATGGGCTGCCCAGGGAGCTGGTGGATTCACCATCCCTGGAGGTATTTAAGAAGAGACACCACACACCTGCACTCCAACTACAAATTATAACCCCCCTTTAAAACTACTTGCTTATACATCTCAGTTTTTGCCATCACATTCCAGTTCATTTTGAAGCAAGATAGCAAATTTAAGAATATTAGCAACAACAACTATGCCTGTCCATTAAAATTCCCAGAAGGTATCCCAAACCTTCATATATCTCCCAGGCACAGTACAGGAGATGGAAAAGCATTTCAGGCCTCTTTCAAAGGGAACTAGCTGATCTGTTGTGAATCCTGCCTGAGGAGTTCCCAGTTTCTAGTTGCTGGTTAAGGAGAATAAATCTGCCTTGCTCTTGTTCTGTGGCTTGCAGATGGTTTTGATGTGCAGAGGGTTGTGGTTGTGAGGATTGATGCACACATGAAATTCCCCAGAATGATTCCTGTGTGAGGCAAAACCATCCTGTCTGTGTCTTTTCCTGCTGAGCCCTTGGACACTTGACTCACCCTGCTGTGGTTTGGTCCCTTGCACAGACTTGAGATCCCTAGTAGTGTTTTGATGATTTGATCATTGGAGCAAAACATATTTATAGAGACCAAGTGCTGTTTAGATCCAAGGAAATCAACTTTGCAAGATTTGTAGTGGCTCTGGCTCTGATACAATTTAATCAATTGAGTTGCCATTTGAAGCAGTTGGAAACAGGATTTTAGTTGTTTTCCATGGGAATTAAACTGCAGAAGAACATAAGGAGCATTTTCTGGGATTTTCTCTCAGTTTGGATTTTGAACTGCAGTGCAGTAGTCTTACAGGATGGCAGCATAAATGATTGGTTATGCAAAGGTTTTGCATGATAAGTTGTTTACATCCAGTACAGTTTTCTCATGCTTATTTTAAGGAGGACATTACATGTGAAACCAAAAAAATGCTCTCCATAACATTGGCAGCACGTACCCTCTCTGTGGTTGGTGGTTCTGCTATACATGAAATTTGATGCAAAAGTTAGGCTTGAATTGATGCCTAATGAAAACTCTCACTGCTCTGGGTGTCTGATGTTGAGCCTTGCTTTGTTCAGTTGCTGGTGTTGCAATAGAACTCCCATCCTGTAAGGAGGTAATTAGGAAGGTTTTGCAAAGAAAGCTGATTATAAACTCATTTTCATTTTGCCATCAATTTGAAGGGTGGATTTGTTCTGGGCTAATATTAACTTGACTTCTAATCTATGACCTGTAAAGGGTGCACCCTGGGTCTTCCCTGAATGGGGGCTCTGAACCCTTGCAAAAGAGAGAGAAACATCCAGATATCCTCACTCACCTCTGTCCTTCAGTCCTGTGGTTACTGTGTGACTCAGGAGGAAGGAGTTACTTCCAGTGAACCAGGTCTCACTCACTCGCCCTTGTTGGCTGGGGAGACTTCCCTCACTTTTGCCCATAATTGTCGCTGTCTAAACACAACCTATGGTTTCCCACAGCAAAGGCAGAGTTTGCCTTGAAAATGCAGTTAGGGGAGCTTTATCCTGTGACTGGGACACATCCTTGATCCAGGCAAGGCTGGAGCACTCCAAAATTAACTTAAATCTCTGTTATTAGGAAAGACCTTGCTCTGTTCAAAGCATAGCCAGGATATTTTCAATCCTGTTTCGCAGCCCTTGTCCCAGCGCAGTTGGAGGGGTTTTGTACAGACAGCTTCCCTACTGTTGGCTTTCCACGCTCTCCCAAACCTCGCTTCTTTGAAAGGGCGATTTTTTTTTTTTGTCACTTGACATTCATTTTAGGGAAGTCTCTTTCCCCTGATGAGGAAGTACTGCATTACATTTGTGTTTTAAGATTTTTCTTTGAACAACCTCATGTAATATTGATACCGCCACAGTAACAGTAAGCAAGAGAGCCCTCAGATTAGGTGTCCTTTCCAGATGGGTCACCTGAGAAGTGGAAGAAGAAGACAGAAAGCAAGAGGGCAGGGACCCCCTGATCATCCTGTGATGCTGGCACTGGCTTGGATTTGGGGTGGTGTGACCTGTGTTCCCACCTGTTTTGAGCATTTGTTTCATTCTGAGGCAAACTGTTTAATCACTTCTGGTTTTTATGGTTGTTTTACCCCCTTCCTATGAAATGGGGCTAAGCCTTCCCTACTGTGGACAGGACACTATCTGGGGAATGGAGTCACCAGTGTTTGCTGGGGTGATAAGGGCTGTTTGTACCTCTAGTGAAGGACAAACCCGTGATTTCCAAAACAAAAGATTTGGTGAGTCAGACAGCCCAAGAGATGAAGGTGTGGAGGGAAGAAGAGGAAGTTTTAACTGGAGCAAAAGACATTTAAGATCTTTACAGCATCTGACCTGGGCTGTCCAACCATGGAGATCCTGGGTTTCAGAAGCAGCTGAGTGTGCTGAAAGTGCTGTTGAACTCATTCCTCTGGTTTGCTGTACAGGAGAAAGCAGCATCCCCCTTGCTTTCCTCTTCCTTCCTGTGGTGTTTTTTCCTAACTTTAGTGATTCTTTGAACCTCGTGACTTTTCTCCTGCTTCCTCCTCAGTCTCTTGCTCGGCCACCGGCACATTCACGGCCCTGCTGAGCAGGGCAGAAGGGTGCAGGGCTCGTCCGTGAGGGGGCCGGGGGCTGCCGGTGCAGGGCCGTCAACGCAGGGCCAGGGGCTGCCCAAAATCGTCTTTTAAAAGAATCCCCCCCCCCGCCCAAGACTCAGTTTGTGAGCTTCAGAGGGCAGCATTCCTCTTATGACGGCGTCGGACGCGCGAGAATATTAATTTCTTCAAAAGCGTGCGGTCCCCTTACAGATTTCACGGCCACGGGGCTGTCGCTCCGTGTCTCTGCGGGGCGCGGCCCCTTTAAGGCCGCGGGTTCCCCGCGCCGCCCGCCCGGCGGAGTCGCCGCCCGGGGAGCGGCGGTGTCACGTGGGGCCGCGGCGGCCTCGTGACCGGGCGCGAGCGCAGCACCGGGGCCGCCGCTCCCGCCGCGGGCCCCTCACGCTCCGCCGCCCCCCCCCCCCCCCTCCCCTCACCGCCGAGCTCCGGCGCCCCCGGGCGGGGCGGGGCGGGCGGCGCCGCCGCTTCCTCTGCCCGGCCCCCCCACCTGGCTCCGCGCCGTCCGCGGGGAACGAGGCAGGGCCGCCGGCCCCCAGCATGGACAGCAAACCGCTGCTGCAGGAGCGGCCCCCCGCCTACAGCCCCGCCGCGCCGCCGGGCGCGCCGGGGTACGACTACGGGCACGGCAACTACGGCGCCATCCCCGCCCCGCAGCCCGGCTACCAGCCGCCCCCGCCGTACCCCTACCCGGGCGCCGCGCCCGCCGCAGGTGGGTCGGAGGAGGACGAGGCGGGGGAGGGCGCACTCGGGGAGGTCGGGGGGTCCCCGGGGTGCTGGCCCTTCGCTGGGCCGGGGGGCGGCTCTGCAGAGCCCTCCGTCCCCCCGCGGCTGGCTCGGGAGCCGTGCCAGGGAACTCCCGAGCGGCTCTCCCGGCCCAGCGGGGCGCGGGGGGTGTCTCGGCTCTCCCGCTCGCAGCCGGCGCACAGGGAGGCGGGTGCGCACCCATCCAGGTGGTTCCCAGCGCCATCTCCCTCTTCCCTCCTTCCCTCGGTGCCCCTGAGGTGTTTGTGTTCTCTCCCCTTAACACCGGCGGGGTTTGGGAGCGTCGCTCTCCTTGCGCGGGTTTTCTGTCTCGGAACAATGGCAGGGGCTCAGCCGCCCTAAGGCTAAAACAGATCCCGAACTTGGAGTTTTCTTTGCGTGCACTTCGCTGTACTCTGGTTAATGCTTGTTTTTTTTCCTGGTACACTTCAGTAGTCTTGGGGGGACTTAAGCAGGTGAGTAGATGCAGTACTTCTGTTAGCTGAATTGGTACTAACATCTATCGAAGAAAGAAGTAACCTCTCAGGAAAGAGGAGTGCTTCAAAAGTTATCAAAATTGCACAGCAGACACAGACCTCAGTCATCAATCATTGAGTTGAAGCTTGAGGCCGCAGATTGATTTTCCTCCTAATAACCTGGAGCTTATTTTCCTGCAATACAGGTCTTAGTGATTATTTTCAGTTTTAGTAGTGAGGTTGCAGGACTTTACAGATGTGTCACTTGATTCAAGAAGATCAGAACTCTGCCCTGTGAAAGAAGATCAAAATGGATCATAGCTGGGCAAAGTGTACTTTGGCTGTGTTGATTACAATGCATACATCTAATCATCCATTTTAAAAGCTTTTTTTCGTTTTAAGTTTTTATTGTTAATGCAGTAGTTGAAGGCCTATGTCTTCTACTTACAACTGGTAAAAGGACTTATTCTCTACCTAACAACGTGGGCTTTCTGGCTATACGTCCTGCTTCCTCTTTACTTGCATCCCATCTCTCTTACCTCTCCTGTTATAAACTGAGCATTGGAATTTAAGCTGGAAACCAGAGGAAGATACAATGTTTCAACTCGTTTGTGTGCTGGAGTGGGCCATACTTGATACATACTATTTAGAAGTGAAAGCTGTGGTCATTGATTAAACTGTTGTTTTTTTTTTTTCCTGGCCCTCAACAGCATTGAAACAAATTCTTGAAGTTAATTATTAGCTCGGTGTCCCTTTGAGATGGTTAAATTGTGCTGGATAATTGTGTTTATGAAGTGGCTTTGCTATTCAATGTGCCAGGTGTTCCAGCTCTGATTTTGATAGAGCTTCAAGTGCTCAATCAAAACTGCATTTCTGTTTATTGTTTTCCACGTTTTATTGTCGTACTTTTTAATTATCGTTGTTCTTTGTGCCTTGCCTGTGGTGATTGAGGTTTTCTCTCTTATTTTAGGGTATGCTGTTCCTCCACCGACATCACAGCCCAACTATTCAAGCACGTACACCATTATTCAACAGCCTGCTACCACCACTTCAGTGGTAGTAGTTGGTGGCTGTCCTGCCTGCAGGTAAAATGGCTCTTGAGTTGAGACATAAACTCGATCTTGGCTTTTATTTTTTAAGTGTTTGAGGTATCCATATGGTTCCTTGGTTTTCAGTAGTTTTTCTTTGTGTATGTGTGTGTACTGCAATAGAGTTAATTGAAGAACCACAAAGATTTAGTGGTGAAGTGCTTTGGTTTATGTAGCATGAGCTTGTCCTTATGGGCTTGTGACAACTGTTATAAATAATACAAGACACTTTATATAAATCCATGAGTCTGTTCTTTATGATGGAGGAAGGTCTGTAAGCAGTACTTTTAGTGAAAAGGCACTTCAGTAGCAGATGTAAAGGGTCAGTTCGTGGGGGAGAGGATGACAGGAAGTCCTTTCTCATGTGTTTGAGCCTGGTGATGGTGAGTAATGTGACTTTATTGTGAAATTTTCTGTAATCTTTGACCGTAGTCACTTCTGGTTTTCTGGCAGTCTTGTGGAAGAACTTGTGGTGTGCGGCCCCATTCCCAACATCCAGACTGTGCAAAACCAGGCAGGGTAGTGAAACATCAGTGTCTTAGGGCTTTAAAAGATCTCTGGAAGTCCTTTGACTGCAAAAGAACAGGGAGCTTCATAGACCTGACTCAAAGTGTTAGTCTGATGTGGTGGTAAAAACCAGAAGTAGTGGTCAGCTGTTGTTTGGAGTTGCAGCAAGAGAACAACTTCCCTTTGGGAGATCACAGCCATAAAAAAAAAAGGAAGAAGACACTCAGTTTCCACAGTAGGGCTGTAAGTCAGCTGTAGTCCCTTTCACTTCTCAGTTCTCTTCCCAGGATATTGGGTCATGGGTGAGGGCAGAGGGATTGCTGCTGGTGCAGCTCAGGCACTGCTGTGCCAGCTCTGACTCAAGTGCAGACTCAGTCCCTCTGTTGAAGTGTATGGGAGTCACCCCTGGGGCATCTGGCAAAGGGGCCCTTGGTGTTCTGCAGGTCTGAGCCCTTGCTTTCCCTTCCAGACGTGTAGGAAACAGAGTTTCCTGAAGAGCTGGAGTGATAGTGGGCTGCAGCGTGCTGGGTGTGGTCCTACGGCATGGGCTGTCCCCCAGCTGTCTTTTGGTTCTGCTGGAGTTGGGGTTTGAGAGTCAGTCCCTGCCCTCAGAGGTGGATTCAAATTGGAACTGTCTTGTGGTGCTGTGTAAGAACAGGTGCCTGCTGAAATGCTACTAGTTCAGGCTGAAAAACCTGTACCAGGCAGAGCTATTGATCTGGAAGGTGTGCGTTTTAAACAGTGAGGGAAAGTTAGTGCTGAGCTGTTCAGAGGATGTGGTAGATCCTGCCACCTGAGTGATTACATTAACATGCTGATGCTGCAGCTCAGCGAGAAGACAGGGGAGGTGTTGTGTGTTGCTTGGTAAGAGGCAGGCAGTGTGTTATACAGGTCTTGTGGCCCAGAACCCAGTACAGCTCAGAACATTTTACTGTGGAAGTGGTCTTTGCAGTGTCTTCAGATTGGTAGGCTCTTGCTGCGATTTCTTTTTTCCTTTTTTTTTTTTTTTTTACCCCTGGAGGTTATCCTGAGATAGTCTAGGAGAGACTTTTGAGACAATCGTTTGTAAATGTAATATATAACTTCAGAGAAATTTGGGAAAATGAGCTATCTGGATTGTTTTCTTAAGTCATTAGACCTGCTCTGCTGGAAGTACCCACTGTGCACTCTGTCCTGCAGCAAAATGTGCTCCACAAAAACGTGGAGCACAGATTTTGTTTTAGGCTGTGTCAAAAATAAGTTGTGAGGAAAACTGACATACTGATCACTGTGAGGCACAATATTGCACTGTTTAAACTGTAGGACTCTTCTCAGCACCTGGGAAATACTCTGGATCAGGGAATCCTGAGGATGAGCAGCTGTATCTGGTAGTGTTGTGTCACAGTCTCCTTTGCAGTATTACTATGTTTGTTCCCAGTTGCCTTTAGAACAAGATTCAAGTGTCAAGGCAGGAGGGTTAAATCTCAGATTACTTGTCTTTTGAGTCATTATGGAACTGGTAGTCTGGTATTTCAAGAGAAAGGACAGGGAGGCTGAGTGGGAAGCATAATATTGGTAATATTCATTTCAACCCGAAGGGTCAGGGTTCATGTTCTGAAAGGTTACACTGGCTGTTCTCAGAGAAAGAGCTCTTAATCCTCTTTGACTTTTCAAGACCTTAAACACAGTTCTAGTTCATTTCCTTGCCCTGGAAACCTATTTTATGAAGAAAGAGTATGGCTGCACATTGCAGAGTACAACTCTGAACAGAAAAGTTGTTGAAGGGGCATTGAAAAACATAAAAAGCTATTAATGGTACATAAAAAACTCTGTTAATAAACTGCCAGGCCGGTTGTCCTGTTACTTTTAAGGCCATCAAGAGGATTTCTGCCATCAGAAATATAAAACTGTCTGTAGCACTGTGGCATGTATTAATGTTACTAACTGAAATAAGACTCATTTCCAACTGAAAATATATGGTTGAGGAGAAATACACAGTTATTTGGGTTGGTGTCTGTTTTATTGCAGTCATAAGTCATCTTGGGATGACTGGCTAGAGCACCGTTGATCTTTAGGCTTTATTTATGGTATTCAGTCATAAAAGGTACATGAAAAGTACAAAGTATCTGCAGAAGTAACTCCCAAGTCAGTAGCATGCCCGTGGTAATTGCGTTCTTTCCCTTCTCTCTCGAGCTTTCCTGCCATCTGAGGGGTGACTCTCCTGTCTTGCAAGCTGTACCTCTTGATCAGAGCTATTTTTTAGTCAGATCATGCTCAGTCCTAATTGGTCAGTGTTGCTTTCTAATTACAGACCTCAGTATTAATGTGTGTTCCATCCTTCCTTGCATTATTAGAATGTTTTGGGTGGTTGTAGTCCTGTTGTATCAGCACTCTACTCCCAATCCTGACGTACAGAGAATTAAACTGAGTTGCTGAACCTTGTCAGCTTTGTTCTAGTTGACATCTAAGCATCAGCCAGGTCCTGCTTCTAAACCATTTCATGTTCCCAAGTACAGACTGAGTCATTACAGGCACCGACTTTAGAGGTCCAGCTGTGTAATTGTCTTTTCAGCTTGGAGAATGCAGCTTGGCTGCTTCTCTTGTGCTCACTTTCATTTTCTCTTTCTCCATCTTCCGTTGTTGGGTAGAACTAAGTACACAGGAATGTTTGCTTTCCTGTTACTTAACAGAAGAAAGATCCCTTTAAAAAATGTGAACACATTCTCTTGATCTGATGGTTGCAAAAGCCAGTTTCTTCAAAATCTAGGAGAGATCTTCTGTTGGGGCCACATTGGATTTTTATTTTCCTATTTAACAACATTCAGTTGCCTGGGAGAGAAGGTGAGGGAAAGAATATCTGCTGGAGAATCATCGTAGTGGGTCCCAAGTTCTACTAACACTGAAGCTTCCTCTAGGACTGGAAGATGAGACAAGTTTGATTAAAACTGTTTTATTTTTTATTTATTTATTCTCAGATCTCTTAAAGCATTCAAGCATTCTCCCTGCTACAGTTTTTGTTTTTTTGTTTGTTTGGTTTGGTTTGATTTTTTTTTTTTTTGAGTTTGGGCTTCTTTTGCTTGACTTGACAAAGCAGTAAGTTGTCAGGTTTTGGTTGAAATTTTGTTGTCTTCAATTAAATGCATGTCTCCCGAGGGAATAAATTCTGGGGAAAATTGCACTTAGCTGATTGGGTCCTTCAAAATTTAATTTTTTTGCTTTTGCTTCCATTTTTTCAATCACAAATGCTGTGAGGGGTTTGATAAGAGGCTGCTCAGGATACAGGTTTTCTGTAGTTATTCATAACTAGGATACTTAAACTTTATGTAAATAGCTGTAATGTAATTTCATAATCTGTACTGGTTAAATATGAAAAGAATTAAAAACAGAAAAGGTACCACAGGTGGGTGTGTGCTGTGCCAGGGTGTCCATCCCTGCTCTGCTGTGGTTTGGAGGCTGGAGCAGTTGGGGTGGGAAGTGCAGCACTGGCTCACACACGTGACTGGGAAGGAGAGAGCCTTGATCCAGCAGGACTGTTTGGAATTCCTGACGGGCAGAGCTCTCCCTTTCCCCCCTCCAGCCTGACAGCAGCTGCTGAGCAGGAAGTTTCTCCCTAAGCCCGAGGAGAGGATGGGGGAGCTGTAGCAGGGTCCCAGATGAGGACACCATAGCTCCGGCTGCTTCTGAGGAGTTTTGTTCTGCTGATCTGACCCAACTTGTGGACAGTAATCAAAACACATATTTTTAATAAGTGAGACTTTAAGTGATTAATAAGGCACAGAAGGAATATATTCCCTAATGGGGCTGTATAAAAATGGTAGTGTGGTCCCTAATGCCCAGCCTGTCAGTGCGCCTGAGTTTACAGCACTTACTTTTTTATTAATGTCACAATTTGTGTTGGAAAATACTTGCCTATATTGTCATAATTAGGATTTCTTTGGAGCAATGAGTTGTTGTGGGAGAGAGGAGGAAACTGGCCTTGTTTGTTGGTGACCAGAGGTGGTACTGATGTGGCTGTGCATGCAGATCAGGGAGGCAAAGCCACACCAGGGGCTCATCCTGAGACATGTCCACAGTGAGGGAGCTCTGACTGGCGTGCTGAGCCTTGTTTGTGAGGCTGGACCTTGGTGTGAAGCCATGAGGCTTTTCTCCTAATTAGTGTGTTCTCAGAACTGGAATTAAAGCAGTGGTGCTCCTGCATTAGAGAAGGCTGGTGATTTGGAGGCATTTCAAGAAAGACAACAGCCAGGCACAGGCTGTTCCCACTGCCAGAACTTCTCTGGCCCTGCAGCCAGCCCTCACTATAGGAAATGGACCTAAAACTTAAGGAAAGTCAGATACATCTGCAAATACTGTTGTGTCTGTTACTTGAAGGTGATTTTTAAGGATAATTGCATTTACATGTATGTACAGCTTGTGCTGAGGAGGGCAAACCATGAGTACAGAGAGATTTGAGGTCCTTTCTGTGAATATGGATCAACAAGCGTTCAAGATGCCATCAGGCTGAGGCTGGAGGAGCTGACACATCTCTTTGTGGAAATTACAACTATGAAGTATTGCTTACTCAGTAGTTGCATATATAATTGTCAATTCTTTTTCTTCTGCTGCTTGCAGGTGAGATTTAAACATATTTACCTTAGCTGCTGCCGTTGCATTGGCCAGGAGATGATAATGAAAAGCTGTCTGGATTTGTTTGCATGTTCACAATTAAAGATTTAGTGTGTAGTTTCCAAAGACTCTGGTGTGATGTTCCTATTGAAATTTGAAGTTTGAAGTTCGACCAACCTTAGTGGGAGGAGATGGGATACTGATTTGAAAATTCCACGTGTAATCCACTGTGATGTAGTGATAAGTCTAAAAATGCTTGTGTTAAATCATACCAATGCTGTGTTCACAGATCTCATCACTGGCCCTCTGATCCTGAGCATTTGACTTAAGATCTTAATGTTTTAAGACTTAATTTGAAAAAGGGAGTTGTCTGAAAAAATAATTTGGTTTTAAATACTTGTCAGTGGGAATAATTGACCTTACTATATGGAGTTGGCAGCTGCAGTTATAGCTTAAATTCAAGATACTGCTTGCAGTATAAATAAACCTTTCCACTTTATTTTTAGAGAGGGAGTGGTGCAGTTATAATCAGCTTTTATGTGGTTTATGCTGTAGAAGAAAATTTGTGTTTGGTTACGTTAGTGAATCTACAGTTTGAATATGGAGTCTCTAATTACCGTGTAGCTCAGGTAAAATATACAAGTAAAAACTAAAATATTCATAGTCTCCCTGACAAAAAGTAGTTTTTTCTCCTTTTAAATTTAGTAACTGGCTAAGCAGTGATTGGGTAAGTGTTCATCTAAAATTAGGTGGTGACACAAATCAACAGAAGCCAAGAGGAGTCTGTGTAGCTAATGCTGCAGCAGTGGTGTCTGTGCTGTAGATGTGACAGGAACTGGCTCTGAAACAGCAGGTACGTTGGGGGGGTCATGCAAGTACAGTCTGATCAGCTTCCCAGGAGTGTCCCTTGGAGCTGCCTTGTGTGATCCTGGGCTGGGCTATCCCCGCTCTCACTCCAGTGCTGACCCAGCACTGCACCCTCTGCTTTGCTTTGTCCTTTTCCCTGGATCTGGAGTTGAATATGGATGGCAGGTTTTTTTATTTTTACTTGGCATTTTGCATGTCCACAAAACGATTCTGGATAACTCTGTTTAGGGGGAAGGGAGTTTAAAATAAATTCTATTTTAAGTGTCAGGGACATGTGCTGACCAATGGACTTGGGCCTTGCAAGCTGATTAGGAGGGTTCATTGGAATTGGTTAGGCCACAGTCATCACTGCTCAGGGCTGACCAGAAGTACCCTGGTTGATCCCCCTCTAGTGTTTAATTAGTGTGTTTATTTTGTAGGGTCACATCAATTGGCTGGTTATACTCTTAACTAGACACACTGGCTTACTTGTCACAAGTGTAGGCTTCAGGGCAGGAACTGAGTATGGACAAGGAGAAGATTTCAAAACAGTACCAAACAATGCCTGCAGGAGGGGACTGCTCAATGTGTGTGAAAGTTAAAAATGGCATTAGTGTGACAGCAAAGCAAGGCAGGAAATACAACAGCTGTAACGTGCTGTGCACTGCACTTACTGTGCATTTCCAAAGTACTGTTATTTGTGATGGCACTGAAATGCCTGGAAAAGGGGCTTTGCCTTTCTTGTATGGAGCTGTGCAGTGGTGAAAGCTGCAGAATCTTGAGTTACTCAGAATCATCCAGAGTGTGTCTGAGCCTCTGTTCTCATGGTGTGTTACTGGGTTAACCTGTGGGCACTGGAAAAGGAGAGGCCTCACCTCCTAAGCTTCTGCTGCTGGTTTTTGTTTGGTCTGAGGGTGCATTTCCACAAGGACAAATGGCCAAGTTCAGCTGCTGTCCAGACTGGACAGTTCTGGCTCAATGCTACAGGATCTTTTTTGCCCTGGCTCTCTCCTGAATCCCTTTGCATTCCAGCCCTAGCACCAGAGTCTTCCCAGGAGATGGCACTTCCAGTAGCACATTTTTTCCCTAGCGAGTGAAGTCAGTGGTATGAGAGCCTTGTTTGCTGACTCCATTCTTTAATTGCAGTGTAATTTTGAGGGTCACTTGCAATGTAATTTTACAGTTTAACTGTCCAGATACAGCCTAGGTTAAAGAGGTTGTACAGCAAAGGAATTTCTCTAAAGCTTTCCTGTGAGCCTTAAGCCATGCTACATAATCCCCATCTACCTAGTGATGTGCTCAGGTAGGCAGCTAGTGGGAAATCTCTGGAAGCAAGGTTTAATGTGAGGATCTTCAGCTCTGCTTTAACAGTCAGTCTAATAAAAGCATTTCCACTTGGGTTAGTGTGCTCTGAACTTGACCTAGCAAGCAGATTTTGATGTGTCCTGGCACTGGCTAATGATATAACAACTGGTTTGGGATTAGGAGTTGAGTTGGGTAGCATGGGTAAGTTAATGGGAGCTGCATTTTTTTTCCACCAGCAGTTCTGTCCCTGCAGAGGGGACAGGCAGGGAAGCAGGCACTGCTGCCATGGGCTGATGGGAGTCTTGGGCTGAAGTTCACTGTAGCAGAACACCAGACACAGCCTAAAAAAGAAATATTGACCAAACTGTGCAAATCCAGTGCCTGTGCTTTGTGAGTGCTGTTTGCTGAGGTGATGCAGGGCAAGTGCTGTGAGTCACTGACTCACACACGTGCTGAGCCAAGGGAGAGTTTTGGATTCCCAGCAAAGTGGCCTGGGCTGCTCCGTGTCTGCTGGGCAGCTCTTTGTGCAGAGGCAGAGATGTGTGCTGGGGGGACATGGTGTGTTCTCTCTGACCCTCACAGACCCACAGCTCATGGAGCCAGCAGAGGTGTAAGGGCTGGTTGGTGACACACAGAACTCTGTTCATCAGCAGCAGCACAAGAAATGCTTGCAGTATCACCAGGCAGATGCAGACATTACCAAATCTGACCTACAGAGTAGGTCACCGTGACATTCCATTGTGCTGTTTCCAAGAGACCTGCTCTTGGCTGCTGCTGGGTATCTGTAGCCCATGTCAATATTAAAACTAGGAGTAGAAATAGCAGAAATGAAAGTGGGACTTGCCTCCAGACATTCTGTGAGGCAGCAACTCACTGTGGGTGCCATGCCAGAACCATTGTCCTTTACAACATGTGCTGTCTCTATCAGTGTACTGAGTATGGCAATGCCATCCTGGAGAAAAGAGGTTGTAGGAATTGGGGCAGTACCGTGGATACTTCTGAAGTTTTATTTTAGGTCAGTGTTGACACCGGGATTTGTGATTTGATGATAGAGGTGTGGGAATAGGATCTGAAAGGTTCTGGGGAGAGAGGTGAAACTCCTTCCACATTTGAGGAGGCTTTTAAGTGCTTTGGAGCTGTGGGGACAGAACAGCAGTACCTACACTACTGAAACTAACTCTACAAAACCTGATCCAGCTCTGGGAAAAATGGTCACATCTGAAATCCTGAAGAGTGTCATCAAAGCAGAACACTTCTGCAGAGCTCTCTCAGTGCTCTCTCACTGTTCTTATCTCCCTGGACACACAGATGTTCTTTTATCGTGGCAAAACAAAGGGCCTGCCCCATAGCTGGAGCTCTGGGACTGCCTGACTTGCAGGGGACAGAGGGGATGTTATGGTGAGTGGGTGGGAATAGCCACAATGACCAGCACGGGCTGCACAAGTCTGAGCCGTGGGACACTTGTGCACCAAGACTGGAATCCATGTGGTGATTTGAGCATTAGTCTACATTTTTTAACTTGCTGCCTTAAAGGAGTGTTATCTGAGGACATGAAAAGATAAAACTACTGCTGAGATCAATGGTACCTGACAGTTGCTTTATACCAGATGCAGAGTTTACTCCTATCAAAAGAATTCTGCAAACAGAAACAAAGTGCATTAAAATGAGGGAAAGCTGAAGCTGAATACGAAGTTGCATAAGAAGCAGAATATCAAGAGCACTTTGAAAAGCCTTTGGCTTCTCCTGATGATTGAGGGGAAGGTGAATGTTTCTGAAGTTTAATCAAGTTGCAGTGTTTCAGCCAGTCACTGTAAGGAAATGGTCTCTGAGCCTGTGTCTTCCTTTCTTCACTCTATTTACACTTACAATGGGTTGTCCGTGACTGCTTGGAGGGAAACAGCAGCTTGTTGGCCTTGGCACTTTGCTCATGGCCTGTACTTCAGGGTCACTCAGCTCTGTTTGTGTTGACTTTCACTGTACCAGGGAATCTAAGAGGATACATCTTGTTCGAGTGCTGTTTTGCTAAACTCCGAATTTTTTCTGTTTGGTAAAACTGCACAAATTTCTGAAGTCTGAATACTCCAGTTTTCCTGTTTGTCTTCATTTTGGGAGATGCTCAGATATAGCACTTTACCTCAATTTCAGTCCCTGACTCTTAAATTTCTGCTGTTGCTGAAACAGAATTTCTCATGGAGGGTGGTCATGGAGCTGGGACTCAGCTGAAGGCACGTGAGTGACATCAATAGTTGGTTCTCCTACAGTTCTAAAGGCACATCAGTTTTTGGAAGTAGAAACGAGGAACAAACCCCAAACCTTGTACTTTATCTCACTCTATAAAATGGTGTGGTTCTCAGTGACTGCCAAATCACAAAGTGGTAACTTGGGGCCAAACTTGGGGTGTGTGTCCTTGACTGAGTCTGTTTTCCCTTTTTGCAGGGTTGGCGTGTTGGAGGACACCTTCACCTGTCTTGGTGTTTTGTGTGCCATTGTATTCTTTCCAATTGGGATTCTGTTCTGCCTTGCACTGAGGCAGAGAAGATGCCCTAATTGTGGGGCAGCTTTTGGCTGAGGGGATGAAGGTGGACGTGCTTACGGAAGCTACAACTGTTAGCGTACTCTTTCTAATGTAAATGTCATGTACAATCATGTTATTTGCTTCAGACCTGTTTTGTAAAGTGTGAAGAAATTTAGTCTCTCTTGCATGTAATTTAAACTTAATCTTTTATGAGCATGTGCATTGCAAAACATGAAAACCTGACTTGTTTTCCATGTTTAGTGGCACCTGTTGAAAACTAAATAAAACTGCTTTTCCTTTTGCAATCCTCAACTTGTGGCTGGATTATTAAGTATGTGACTGATGTGTCTGATAACACATAGTCTGAAAGCAGAGTTAGTAATCCTAGCTACAATGAAGGATAAATATTTGCCAGAATGTTTATGCTGATGATAAACCATGGTTTAAGGCTGTACTTGTTTGGGACGTCGGATATTTGAGGGAAGTTTTGCAAGTGTTTGACCACTAGACTAACAACCCCTCTCCTCTCTCTGAAGGCACAAGTAATAACACACAGTCAGAGCCCTGCTTTAATTAGTGAAGGGTTTGCTTCATGCAGATGTGTGGGTTCACAGACAGCAGAACCTTCTGTCTGCAGCAGGGCCCTCCTCTCTAGAAAGAGGCCAGGGCACTGCCAACTGTGAGCTGCCCTCAGGAGAAGTTTGTACATGTTAGATATTTAATTCTGACACTGGATTATTGAAAGCTCATACAGTCTAGATTGACTTGTCTCTAATATGCTTTAGAAAAGGGGCTCAGGTGTAAGTTACCCTTGTGAAAAGCTGGTGTTTCAGACTGGGATGGTGGATATTTATGCAGGGCTCTCTAGCAGTGTCCTCGGCCTTGAACTTGAAAGGCAGTGTGAGACCAGCCAGCACATGCTCATATACTATTTTTTGATATTAAGTAACTGAAAGGCATTTCACATGACTTGAATTCACTGTTTATAGTAGTAGAATGATCCAGGGGATGCTTCAGGAAGCATGTACATATGTAAAATAGAATGATTTGGAGTAAGGATTAATCGGTGGCAGCAGTCACAACACAGACAACAGCAGTGGGAAGATCCCGAGTGCAGGGATGAAGCACCTGCTGCTGATGCAGAGAGTTAGTTTCTAGCAGTCTAGGCTAATTTCTGAGGTGATTATTACTGTAGGAAAAGGCTTTTGGACAAGCTGGCACTGCTGGATTTACCACACCTGAGTCTGAGGTGACAAACTGCTCAGCTCTGCTTGTGGCTGAGGTTAAAAGCTCAGTTTCACTGCACCGTGCCAGCGTTCAGGCTTTGCTCAGCTCCTTAACCAAAACTTTCCAAACTTCAGCTCCTTCTCCTTTGGGAAGGCTGCAGTCATGGAGGAACTTCAGAGGCAGCTTTTTGTGTTGGCACTTGAGAAAAAATCGTGGCACTGCTTTATTATGACTTTTTATCAGACTAAAGTTTGACAACACGTTTTAAAGACAAAACTTAGCAGTACAACACGAGACTGAAAATGGGGTTCTGTTAACACTTGGAAATTTGTACGTGAACATCAAGCAAAGCTTTACAAGTTGGCTATTCTTAAAGGATAAATATTTATTTATAACCTAAGGTATCTTTCTTACACAAAATAATGTATAATCATTTATACAGATGATTCTCTATTCTGGAATAAGGCAGTTTGTTACATTGTTCTGTTTGAAAAAAAAAAATAAAATCACTGTTATCTTCTTTAGTAGGTGGCATATGCAGGCTTATATTCTAGAACTTACCATTGCAGCTTTCAGATAATGAATGCCAAAGATTCAGATCTGTGAGCTATTACTTACACTGATTCACTAGAGCATCCAAACTATCTCCAGCATTTTCACAAATCCTACTACAAAAAAGGCATACTGTAAAATCAAACACTAGCCCAAAGCAATTACCTCATTAGAAAGCAAAGGTTTTTAAAAAAAAACAAACCAAAAACATCAGAGCTCCATTCCAGTATGCCAATATTGTACAGTAATTACATTTAAATAAATTTTTAGAGGAAGATGAGATAGTAATTGTCATTACTGAACTGGGTGTTGGTAAAGAAGGAGGACGTGTCTGGGCCGCGTGTTCATCGGATGATCGGTGCTGATCTGTCATTTGTTACTGTTGGTCGGAGCTTCACGGTTGCAAAGGGGTTCTCTCCACTGAAAAGAAATGCATAAAGTTACTCAAAGGCTTGCTGCAATCCTACCCCCAATTTAAACAGTTCGAGTTCTTCATGGAAGTTGTCTTACAAACAACTTCAAACAGTGAGTTATGGTTTGAGACTAAAGGATTCTGTGCAATTCTTAGTTTAACTTGAATTTGTAAAACAAGGTTATGTGTGAGGATTCACTTTGCAGTGATCCAAAAATTTGGGAAGTTAGTGCCCAGTTAGATCTGGACTTTTTTAAACAAGTTCCAGTCTTTAAGGATTTTTGCTTTTAAACCTTAAGAGGCAGTTAAAGGAAGGTTAAGTCCTCCTCCCTGACAAACTACTGGAGAAACACGTTTTTCTGAGAAGGGCCTGTTCATTGTACTCCACTTGAGGCCACTCTTGAGAAAATTTAGCCATAATGTTTTACCAGTGCCTGGGAAAGGTCCCAGAGAATTTAATGATAAACATCATTGCTTTCCCTTACAGCAGATAAAATAATATAAGCTAATATGAAAATCAACACAAATAAATCTGTGTGGAAGTGTTAAAAACATACCTTAGAAAAGGTGGTTTTGTAATGCCATTCATGTTGGGTTTCTGTAAAAGAAAAGCGTATTTACACAAGTTTATAAAGATATGCTACAGGTGCCCTCACTATCCTGCTAAGGAAAAGAGATTCTATCATTCAGGTAGGCTAAAATATTTAGCCATTTAGAACAATTATTTTGTAGTTCAGCTGAACTGAACAGGATTCAAAATCAGAAAGTTACAGCGACGCTGAGAAGTGAAGGTAACCCAAGAGGTGGCAGTGTTGCTCTGTCCCAGGCTGCTCCAGGATGCAGCATTTTGGGTGGGACAAAATGGAAAACTGTTGCCTTTGGCAAACCACTTGTGCTATGGGGACGTTTCAGCAAACGCCTAATTCCTACTTTTTCCCCCCTCTTGCTTAAGGATGTATTTTAAACTGCAAACCAATTGCTTGTATTAGGTGTCAGGTAAAACTCAAGGTGAAAATTGGAATATACATTTTTGCATTTAGAAGCAGGAATACACAGTCACCTTTTATGGAGCAACTTGACTTGTACCAATTTAGTCTACATGGCCACTACTTTTTTTGTTGATCTTGTTCTCCATAATGCTGTCCCTCTGCAGCACAGCCTGAACAATATAACTGGCTAGAACCATTCCTCATCTTCTTAAAATCCTGAGCTATTTTTTCTGTGTAGTCTGGAACAAAAATAAGATGCCTTGAATCATTTCCTGCTTCTGTGTTCTGCTCACTCCTGCACAGTGAGCAGACTGTTTCACCCAGTATGTAAATCCTGTGTGAGTCTCCAGGCCAGCCTGGTACAATGTTGGGCTCATTTCCAAAGCCTTATGGGGGAGTGGGGGTTTGAGACTTGCACGGAAGCAGGAAAGACAAGGAAGCTCAGCAGCTTCCCAAAGGAATGAAAATAAATAGTGACTTGGGAGCAAAAGACTTGGGTGCAAGTGCAGCCACTTCCCTCCACAGTTCTCTTGTTTTTAAGGTAAAAGGTGAGATGAGGTCACAGTAAAAAGTTAGGAAGTGCCTCGACAAAAGTGGTCATTACTTTATACTCCAGAATTCCTAATTTGTTTTAATCTTGCTTTCCATGTGGAAATTTAGATTATCAAAAAAGATGTATTTGTTTCCCACTCCTAGGAGTTATCAGCTTCCGTTATTTTATAGATGTTAGGGGTTTTTTTTTTCCCTTCAGAATATGATCTCTGCTTCAAGAAGGTGTTTTGACGAAAGTCTCAAAAACATCACCCTTAGACACAGATCAGCAAAATACTTAAATGAGCAGCAAGAAAAGAAATAGTAATTGTGTAGTTTGATTAGACTCATTTTGAGTCAGTTTGAATGCTGACTTACTAGCAGAAATAATGACATTGTGTAGCAGAATTTGTTCATAAAAATTGTGTTTCCACTCAGCTGAATAGACGTGAGTTAGTACAGCTCTCCCTCAGTGGCAGCTGCAAACCCACCACTAACTTCTGTGGGGTTCCTGAATACAGAGCTCCCTGTGCCCCACAGCTCTAAAATCACTGAAGTTGATGGACTTGTTCCACTTTCTGTGAGAGTTTCTTGTCATGTTTAACAAATTCCATTGCTGAGAAGCTTTGCTCTACAGAGCAGTAAACATCCCTGATCAATTCTTCTCCCTTCCTGTCAGGACGGATGGGCTGAAATGTCAGAACGCCTGATACTCCTGAGCACAGCTGTGCCCCAGGGCTGAAGTCAAGCACAAGGTAGAGGATTCCAGGGCCTTGTTTAAGAGCAGGTGAAGAGGGTGAGCAGATGGAACGCTTGTGTTCCCACCCCAGATCACTCACCGGCCCGGCTTGCTCCACTCTGTCCGTTGGTGTTTTAGGAGCGGGACCTTTGGCAGACTCCGCCCGTTTGTCTGCCTGGGAAGCCCCCAGGTAGTCTGGTGGGGGGAGAACAACTTCACCTTTCTCCACAAGATTTACAGAACTGACACTTCGGATTGGTGCAGGGCTGCAAGACAGAACCCAACAGATGCCGTTCTCAGTTCCTAGAATGCATCTCTCACTTACCCCCAGCACCAGCAGAGCACAAAGGGGCATGAGCTGGAAGTTAATAATAGTGTACAGTGCCCCTGAAGCCATTGGGGCTCTGAATTACAGCTGTTCCAAAGCTACTTCTTGGGTCTGTGTGTAACCAATAAAACACATTAACGTAATCAAGCCCTCCTACTGCAGATTGTTAGAGAGTATTTACTGTACATGTTACTGAACCTCAAAGAACACGAGCACAGAAATAACATTTCTAATGAATGTTAGTGAAAATTTGGGCATTTCTGCAAGTGCCACCCAAAATATTACCTTGGCACAGGGGCAAAGGCTTTGTCTTCTGCTTCTTCTAGTGGTCTTGTGTACGACGATGGAAACCATCCTTTTCTGTAATGAGAAAGGTTTTTTATATTATATGTATTGGAAAGGTCTTCTAAAAGACGACTTGGACAAAACCACAGACTGAACAGACTGAGACTTAATTTTTGAATTTTCATCAGAAAACCCAGTTTCTGATGATGCCAAATTAGTGTGCAAAACCTCCCTAAAATAAGTGCAGTGATTTTCCTTCCAAAGGCCTCCAAGTCCCCCAGACACCCAACAAAAAAACCATTTACCATCTGCTAACAAAATCTGATGAATTTTCCTTCATGTTCAAGGTTGGTAATATATTGATTATCTTACACTCTGGTTGTGTCATGCTCCCCATAGAGCCAGCCATCCTTTTCCTCAGCTACCAGCAGTGTGATGATATCCCCCTGGGCAAAGCTGAGCAATGTCTTGTTGCTTCCAGCAGTATGTGGGAAGATTGTCCTCACTTTTTGCCTTTTCATGATATTTAATCCAGTGGCAACGGAAGTGGAACGTGATAAACTGGCATCGTCTGAATTCTCTGTCCAAAAAATGAAACACAAAGGAAAAGAAACAAATTAAAGGAAAAAAATAGCCACAGTAACAAAATTCAATGCAATTAGTAGTCTGACAGGAAACAAAAAAATAAAGGAATAGTCAAGTGCAGATCAAGTTCTGAGACTTTGTACTTTCTACTTAGACACGTCTCAGTTACCTGCCAGTGTTTCTTATCACCACGAAGTTCTTACCAGCACGTGTATTTCTATACACACACCCAGCATAATAAAGTTGAACCATCAGGTATAAAAAGTTCTGTAAGTTTTAACTGGCTACGTTTCTCCCCTTTTGGCATGAAAAGTGCTAAACAATCACAGCCATAAAAGAAAGGCCTTTGAAAATTTTGCATTATAAGAAGTAACTGTGTATAAAACCCAAGATTTCACTTTCAAATTGCGCCTCACACTCAGCTTCAGCATCGAGGAGAGCTGCAGATACTTGGCACTTTGCAGATATTTAAACTAGATGTTTACCAGAAGACAAAATAAAGGAGGGCTTAAAACTGTGTTCTTTGGTTAGTACAATATACTGTAAATGCATTTTCAAGGAAGAAATGCTGGAATTGCAATTATCACATTGAGCAGTTCTTCATTTCTTATGCTGTGAGCTAGGCTTAGTTCTTTCCCTTCCCCTTGGCAGAGAAAGTAAAAGAAATAAATATATTGGAAACATGGAAAAGAAATCTTAATAGGATTTTACATTTCAGGAAAGGAACACAAGACTGTGCCGGTTTTGTCCCATGTGCATTCCTCCCTTAGTGCTAAGTGCCCTTAAAGGAAACCAAAGCGGGACTGGCAGAGTGTTGATGTTTTTTGTGCAGTGAAACAATCCCTGGGATGTATCCTGTTCAAAACTGCAGGGCCTTCTGCTGATAACACTGGAATTCATAAGAGCAGTTAAGTTGGGTTAATCAGTGACACACAGAAAGTGATTAAAATAGAATCTACTTACCTTGACCTGTGTTTTACTGCAAACAATTCTCTTATAACACATTTCTCTCTTGTTATAAGAGAATTGTAAATGCTCTGTAAAGACCATTTCCTACTCCCCTATACGTCCTGGAATTCACATCATGGTGGTGGTGGAGAAGCCCTGAGGTAATTCTGAACGCTTCTGGATGTCATTCACACTTACCCAGCCTGCAGCAAAGGGACACTCACCTGCTGAATGATTTAGTTTCTCAGAAGGTGCTTTGGGAGCTGTGACAGGATTGTTGAACATATCGACGAGTGGGCTTGTGTAGGCCCTGCCTGTGGGAGCTGGGGGCACGTTGGATACATTTTCATGATGAGGATAAAAGTCATTTCCAATCTAAAGTCACAAAAACAATGGTGTCACAACACCGGGGAGACAGCCATCACTTATTTGCAAGACTGAATTCTAGAGAGCAGTGATTAAATACTCCCCAATGATATACCTTGAGACTTGACATAAAGCCCACATGTTCCTATGGAATTGCTGATAGGTTTGTAAGAGGCTTCTATCCCTTGATAAACATTTGTTAGTGGGAAGGCTATTACAGCCTTTTTTTTTTCCCAGAAATAGCACCATGATCTCCAGATTTTTCTTTTTTAGAACTTCACTATAACCATTTAGAAATTCAGCAACTAATGGTGACACAACATACAAACAGAAATGAGAATTCAACCTGTATCTAATAAGCTAATAAGAATCATGAAGGGAAGAAGGAAAGAAAATAGAAAATAACACTTTGTTTAAGTCTGTGTTGAACAACTGAGTATGTAATTACTATTACTTACAGATAAGAATGTTGGAAATGGAATGATTAAAACAAAAGTAGTCCTGAGGCTGGGTTTCTCTGGGTTTCTCCCTGCTGTACTGTCTATGGTTCCTGTAGCAGAGCTTCAGGATTTTGGTTCCATACCCAACCCCAGTATATTCCAACTGAGATACATTATAGACTCCATCCCAAATGTTTAGTTGGAAAAACCAAACCTAGTGAAGCCCCTCCACTCCCATCAAAGCACAACATACCACGGTATTTCTCTCTACCATCGGTGAAGGCTGCGGCGTTCCCGAGACTGGAGTGGATCCAGGTGTCCTTATTTCATCTATCATCATTCTGACTTTTTCAGGCACTTTGGTGGCATCACTGCAGACTTCCTGCCACCCAGGCAGCTTGGATTTCAGGAAGTCTGCACACTGCATCCAGAGTAAAAGGTACTTGTCAGAGATGTGCTTTTCCATAAAACTGCACAGATCTACTGGTTAATTTTCATTACACCAAACTCTTTAACACCAGCAACATGGAAGTATTTTCTAAGATTTTTCTAAGCAATACCTCTTTGAAACAAATAATGTGTTGTAAAAAGAGGCTCTCCTTTTGCAGGGTCAGATAGTGGATTTAAGAAGTCACAATAACCCTTGATTGTCGCTGTAATACATTTCACAGAATAGTGTATTGTAAACCTTTTCTATGAACTGATCGCAACACTGGCAGTTCAGTGTTCCTTGGCTGTTTCTGGCAGTGGGATCTGTGTGCTGCAGGAGATCCTGGAGATCTCCTACAGGACTGGATTTCAGGAATTTCATTTCTGTTGGCTGACCTGAACGTGGTAGAAGTGCATGTGCTGGGTAAAGCTGCAGTGCTTGTCAACCAGAAAACAGAACCTTCTTTTCTCTTCCAGGAGAGCTTCTCTGCATCCTTCTGCGATGAACCGCTGGATATCGCTCTGGCGAGAGCTCACCGTTTCCAAATACTGAGGAAAAAAGAAAAAAAAAATTCGCATAGGGCCTCTGAGTTTTGTTTGACACTATATCCAATCACTGAAGCAAACTCCAAAAGCTTTAGAGGTAGCTTTTGCAAAGGTGGAGTGGGTGGCTCTGCTTCCAAGCCCTTCTCTATTCCTGCACACACCTGACTGCCCTGATCCCATCAGGGAAAGGGATATTGTCCCTACAGGCATCCACAGCCTGCTTAGGGGCCGTGTGGGGGGGAGTAAATCAAAACAAGAAAGAGTCTTTTAGCCTGTAAATAAAACTCTGCAGTAGATAAGAGCCTGACATCAAAGCAGGGACTGTGCTGAGCAATTGTACAGCCACAGGTGTTCTCATTAGACTAATTACCTTGTCTGCTCCACAGCAGTTCATTTACTCACACAAAGCTCTGAGGAATCTCTACTTAAGAGGGGGGAAAATGAATGAACTAAAAAGGCTCAACTATATTTATCTGAGGTTACGAGGATTCATGGCTAAACTGTGATTAAATGCTAATCCTTGAACTCTCAGACCCAGAGCCAGAACTGTAAAAAAACCAAACCTGTTATGAATGCAGGTTAAAAGATAGGCACTAAGAAATAGGAGCTCCTACCATCTACATTTACTGTACTGAGTTATAAACAAAGATTTATTTGAATTTTAAAATAGAAAAGTATGGAAAAAAATATAAGCTAGCACGAAGTACAAGTATTGTGCAAATAAAAGTATCACTGGCAAGTATTTTCAGAGAGACACATGACAACCAGAATATGAGTTCCTAGTTTTAAAATCGTTTCCCTTCAGTGCCCTGCCATTTCAGATTGCTCCTCAAGATGGCAATGCTGGATTAAAGGCAGTAGGAAAGGCAGTAACTAATAACACAGGTTGGCACTGCCTACTTTGGGAAATAAATTTATAGCAAATTGCTCCTGAATTTGCACAGCTTAGCTGACTCCCTGTGTAAAACTCTGCATGAAGGTGTAGCTACAGAGATAATTTAAAACAAAAAAAAAAAATCAATTAGTGGTCAAGGGATGAAATCTAGAAACTAGAGCAGAAGTCTGAACGCGCACAGTGGAGCAGTGAGAGCTCACTTTCAGCTGGAATACATCCTCTAGGAGTGCTTATGATCCCAACCAACTTCCAGGAATCATTAACATTTTCTGTTGACCAGTTCTTGTACAAAGAAAGAAACAAATAAGAGACAATGCACTGACCTCCATTTCTTTATGCTCATATTTCATTACATTTCGTGCTCCTTGGCTTTTCCTTCTGATTTTTTTCAGCTCAGCCTGAGACTTCTCTAAAGAATCCAGTTTGCTCCTGTGTTCGGTTTGGTACCTCTTTAGAGTTGCCTGGAATCAAAACATTTACAACAGCTCGAAATGCTCTCAGCCCCAGAGCTGGGTAAGTGCCTAAAGCACTTCTGTGATCCCTGAGATCTCCCACACCCACCAAAGCAGTTCAACAGTTGCTTTAGTTTGATTAATTAATTCTTTGGGAACAATTTCTGAAAAAAATTGTTGACTAGCGATAGACAAATAAAATAGGAGGTTTAGAATTGAATGTGTACTTACAGTCATATATTTCACATCCAGGTCTGTTTTCTTTTCCAGTTCAGATATAATTTCTTTATGAAATTTCTTGAACTTTAAAAGCAAATGAATGAAGAGTTATTAAAAACTGGCAAATGCAATTTCTAATTTCACAATGAAAATTAATTTTAAAAAGTGATTTAACTTACACTCTCCTCTAGACTGTCATTAAGTTTCTTGTGTGTTCTTGAGATTTCTACCAGAACTTGGCCTGTTGATAAACATACAACATATTGGTTTCTTTTGTAGAGTTCTGAAGTTAGTTAACAAGGAGCAGTAATAAAATACATTTACCTAATATACTCATTAACTAGACTCTATTTAAGAGGGATAGGAAATTTCTTGCTGTTGCTCACCACAGCAGTTTAAATAAATAACTCTCTCTGGCCACAGACAAACCAAGCAGCTCCTAGGTGATAGAAGAATAACTAATCATGCATTGTTATGCAAAAGCAACATGGGGTGCCAGACAAAATAAATATTTCCTTCTCTCCAGAACAGCTTCTTTTCTTGCCAAGTCAGAGAACAGTACACGAGTTGTTACTGTACAAGTACCTGCTCTCCCTTTCTTAGCCTGAAAATTAAACTTTAATGTTCATTGAGTAACAGCACCTTCAGAATCAACAAGTACCCCTTCTGTTCCCTCACAGCACACCTGCTAAAACAGAGGTGATGCACGCACTGATGAATTCCTTCATTTCATCAGCAATTGTGGTCCAATTGTACAGCATTAACAAAAGGCCAAGACAAATCTGATTTCTCAGCATCCTCTGCACAGATCCTGAGTATGCCAGCTCTGCTGTCTCACAGCCCAAACTTCACCAGCTTACTCTGAGCCATGAGCAGTTAAAAGCTGAACTGGTTCATTTTACTTTAGGAGGATATAGAAGAAAAATCCCTCAGTCTTTTGGGTGTGGTTCTGCGCAGAAACCATCGTAAACTGTGGTGCAGCCCTGCATGCCGCCACATCACCCTGCCTGGGGCACATGGCCACATCATCCCCACTCCCTTCCTTGCCCTGGCACCGACACAAGGATTGTGTGCCAGCCTTGTCTGGGTGATTGCAACACACTGCTGAGAAAAGGAGTTGGAAGGGCCCTGAAGTGCCCAGTTTGACTTTACCCAAATCAGACAACTGTTACCAACTCCCAGCCAGGAGCCATTACAACAACTGGAAGTGCCAGGGCCACTATCAGAATCCCAAACTGGGCTTAACTGGAGATGTGGTTCACTGGCATTCCATTTCCATGGCAAGACTGGCAGGTTCAGTTCCACAGCTGGTTCCCTGGCACACTTCCTCCAGTAATCCCTCTGTCCCTCTATCAGCCTTGTAGGTGTCCCACCTGTATTTGCCCCACAGGTGCCTGCAGTATTTAACCTGCAGTCGTGCTGTCCTAGTGCACAGGCAGGGCTACAGAGCAACCCACAGCTCTGGCAGTCACTCTGTGGGACTCTGTGTCCCTCCTATTTGTTATTTTACACAATCTCAGTTTCCTTTCTTGAGTTAAAAAAGAGAGGATGCATTAACTGCTCAACATGCTGCTCTACAAATCTTGTTTTCTACCATCCATGGTCTTTGAGAAGGCCTGAGCTGGTTAACAAAGACTTATCATCCCATAATGCTCAGAAAATCTCAGAAAAACGTAGATAGATAAAAAATTTGGCTTGATAAAATGAACAATAGAAATCTTCATGAGAACCTTCTCATCTTCTCCTTTCTCATCTCCACAAACATCCAAACTTGTCTCCCCACAGTGCAGGTCAGTGATTTGGGAACCTCCCCACATAAGGCAGAACCATTCCCACAGTGCCTGGGATGTGTTACCACCTTTCTCCCATTCTCAGGTCACACCACCTCAAGATTTTAGTTTCTTTGACATGAGGACCCTACATCCTGTGTATGACACAGCAGATATTTAACTGAATCGTGCAAAATGTGGGTCTGCATCATTGTTTCTGGGGAAGCATTGAGGTGGTTCGGGAAGAAATGCAGGTCTCCTGAATTTTCAGGAATCCCTCTTTGCCCAGCAGATCACAGAAGACTTAGAAGAAAGAATCAGAATACAATGATATCAGACAACCCCTTGACTAGCAAGAAAAAGGAATTTGCACACAGGATGGGAGATGGCAGAGACAGGGAGGTGCTGTATTTTTAAAAAATATGTATAGTTTCTCTGAGTCCTTCTGTCCGGCTCATAGAGTGCTATGATTTTTTTTGTTCCTATTTAAAGTTACTGGTGACTACAGAAATATAAATACTAGTAGAAGAGAGAGCTGCTATAGTAATTAGTTGCTCATATGCAGTAGAAAAGTAAATACAATGTAGTTACACAAACACTTGAAGGGACCTGAGCCCTGTTATTTTAAGGTGGTAGAAGTGAATACACTTTAGTCCACAGTGTTCCTGTTTCACCAACACAACTGAAAAGACACATTTTAGACCCTAAAGAGCTTTTAAAGTTAGAAGAGTTTTGTAAACGCTTATCTACAACGTACAAAGAAAAATGTTGTTACAAGAAAGCAGGAAATATAATCGAGAAATACAAATAAAATTACGGAGTTTGCTTGGTTTTACATGTGCAAGAAAGCTATTTGGGAAGCTACAGAAATTCCGGGCGAGAGTAGAAATGGCCTTCAAAATAATTACCCTTATCGATTTTTGTACTTCTAAAATGAACTTATTCTGCCTCTCTGTGAGAAGCACTCTGGGAGCCACGGCAGAGCACTGAGCTAATCCTTGGCAACGCCAGCGCAGCCACCGCGGCCGTTCCGGGCGGGGACACATCACACAACGTGGGGTATTGACTCAGCTCTGCGTGGCTCCCTCCCTCCCTCCTTCCCTCCCTCCCTCCTGCCCTGCCCCTGCTCCATAAAACCCCCATTCACCTGGGGCGGCTGCGCTGGAAAACCTGACGCGCTCAGGGGTTATTTTTGTCTCCTGAACTGACTGCAGCCTTCAAGGCTTTCGCCTTTGAGTGCCTGCTTAGAAACAGTTGTGGGTTTTCTTTTTTTTTTTTTTTCGTCTCAGTTACAAAAAAATACTGCCAAAACATGTCCTGAGGAGAACCTTGAAAACGACACTTCCTTCTGAATGGTTTGGGCAGGATTATTTTACGGGTATATTTTAGGGTTCCAGAACACTTTTAAACAGCCTGTTTAGGCATCAGTGACTGTGCCTCTCTCTAATTGCACTTTCTCTTTCTCTCGACCAGAGACTCCCTGTGCTGTGTATCAGAAACCCCATTTTATGCTGGGATCTCCTCCCTGCTACTGGGAATCCACAGGCACTCCCTGTACTGGCTCACCCATTCAACTTCCTCTTTCAAAATGTTGATTCAAAATGTGAGGAAAACCCACAGTAAGCACGCTCTGACCTATTAAAATTTAAATTATACCTCAGAATCTGCACTCTGAATAAATAGAGGGCATTCTTACAGTGTACATATACCATATTTCTTTATTGCCAGTTTAAGATAATGGCTTAGCCACAATTTGATGACCCTTCCAAATAAAATTTATAGAAGGAGGCAAGTTTTTGTACGAGACTAAGTAAGGAAAGACAAAACAGCCCCTGGTCTACATGTAACAGTGTCCAAGTGGAGTGAAAATTGAACAACTTCGATATAATATTTGAATTTTAATTACCATGGTGGATTATAGAATAGCTCTAAGAAAGATGACAGGTTACTCTGGATTAATAGCAGCATAACCTAAGGCCAGGCTCTAATGTTCAGTCTTTATTCCTCTTGCAGAAAGGCAGAGAAAAATACTTAAGGTGAAGACAAACATGTATTTCTCACATCAATTAAAACTATTTTGCTATGTATTAAAGCTACTCATGAGCTGGTTTTATATATGAGAGCTCATAACACCAAGTGTTAACCTTGTCATCATTTACTGGCTAACCCCAAACCTATCAAACATGATGACATGACCAGAGCACATGATAAGAGGCCACTGAAGTCCAATTTGTGGCAGCCTTGCTGTAAACTTGAACCCCTTTTAGGCATCATATTATGCAATGAGTTACTAAACCCAAACCACTGGTCTTGATGATAAACATAACTATTAAAATACTTGCCTTTCAAAATCAGGTTTTTTTCTGCTTTCCATCTTCCCACACCCCCTGAACATGAAATCTTTGTGACTAAAAAACGCAGCTGACATTAAATATTTCCCACTTTGTTTCAGAAATCAAAAAGGTAGTTGTACATTTTCACAGATACTTATTCTGATATTTTGCTGTTACCTTAGAGGTAGGGAAGAGAAGCAACAACCTCTTTCAGAAAGGGAGCTATAACCTGATATATGACCATGAACAGTAGTGCCAAGTTCCATGGTAAATTTGTTTCTGTTGCAAACGGGTTCAGTGCACAGGTAGAAAGATCTTTTAAGCTGAAACTTCAGGAATTCCTGGAATATTTTTAGGCTTAGTCAAGGTTGTTGGTTGTATCTGTATTTTCTCTTGAGAAAATAAGACAGACTGGAATTCCATTAATGACATTAGGTTTGTTAAAAAAAAAAAAAATCACTACCCAAAGTGTGTAACAGTTATTTCTGCAGAACTGTAACTCTCTCTCAGCAGCCCCTGAGCAAGAAGACATCCATGAAAGTCTGTCTTCACAGGAGATGAAAATCAAGGAAAGCAGTTCCTAAAATAAAAACTCATTGTAAGGCCAGAACTTGTGCAGCAGTTACAGTTCAACCCCACTGTTTGCGCTGGCTGATTGTTCAGGTTATTTACCTTTTCACCTTGTGTTGACTGTTCTTGTGAATAGAAGACTAGAAGAATTTGTTCAAGTTAAAAACAAAAATGGAACTCAATCAATAGAGTTCTGTCATAGCAACAAGTATCAACAGCTACCAACAAAATCACTTAACCTTTTAAAATACTAAATAGCTGTATAAAAATCAATAAAAGCAGTAATTGCATCAGCTTACTTGAAATATACCTCAAATTTGTTCTATTTAGAGAAAGTTGCTCTTGAAAAATTTCAAGCCTCTTAATGGAGAGACTTTCTTAGACGTCTGGGAACAAAGTACTTAATTATATCACTCATTTACCTCCTGCTGCCCTATTTTGTATTCAGGGCAGGTCGAGTAACTTTGTGTCTTGGAGATGAAGCCACACAATTATTTACATTAAACAAGAGAATGAAAGGCTGAGTCAAACCTACACATGGAGACAATACAGTCCAAGTGCAATATTAGATGTCATTGCTGGCAAGATGCTCTTTCTTCCAAGTCACCCTTTGCCCAAAAGAAAGGCATTTATGACACAGGGAAGTCAGAAACAGAGTCCTTTGAAGCCAGTGGGCCCTGGAAAGTAGTGAATTAGGAAGCTTCAAAGGAAGACAATATAACAAATAAATATGATTGAACAAAACATCTGGTCAGCTTCAAATGGGTTAAATTCATCATTCTGTCATAGCAAGGATTGAATTGTGCAACAGATGCTTTAAAGAAGGCTAAAATTTGTAATGGAATTTAATGTGAAAGAATAAAATCACAATGAAGGACAAAGTCATGTAGAACTTCCCCAGCTTTAACTGCACTTTGCTTCTAATAGAATTTGTCCAGAATGCTTTAACACACTCCCCTCCATCTGTAGAATTAACAGTAATATGCACATAAATCAAGAGGACTAGGTCAAGTCTGCCTTTCCTTCCTGCATGAGCAACCATGGAATTGGAAGCAAGGAGTAAATCTCCCTGAAGTTCATTTTACAAAATGGCACTGACACATGACCACTCAGTGCCATTTGGTGAAGGTGACTGCAGAGGTGAAGGGGAAGAGAAAAAAAAAAAGAATAAAGCCTAAAATCAAGAAAAGGGGAAGAGATTTCAGACTATAATGAAGTATTTTAAGTCCAGTCTACGTGGTAGATGCAGTGCCCTGGAGCAGCTAGAACTGTACATAGACAAAATAAATAAATAAAATCTGTAAATAAAAATAGAAGCAAGGAGAACTTCACGTTCTAAATGGCATTCTAAGGTCAAATTTAATTTTGAAATATGCAAAATTCTCACTGTGAACAACAGAAACATTTTGGTGATATAACAAGCAAATAGTTAATGAATTTAAGACAGATTAAACACAGGTTAAGGGAAATGAAAAAACCCTCCATGACACAATGGCTGAAATCTGTGTATTCATATACCTGTCCAGTAAAATAAAATCCCCAAAGTGATATGATTATGAACCATGAGGAATGAAACTGGACAATGGATGATGCCCAAATCCAATCCCAGTCTAAATATCTTGTCTCATGTCCAGACAAACCCAGTAAGCAACATAAGCCTTGACAAGAGTGAATACTTATTAGATTATCAAGATCATTACAATTTCCAGTTAGTCCAAACTCATTCTTGGTGTGATGCTCCTATTTTTGGATTTTAAATGGATCCAACACATTAGCTTACATTGTATTTTAAAGAGGAATGTGACTTTATTGCAGATTTAGCAAAGTTTAGTCTGCAGTCTAGTTTGCCTTTCTCTCCCAAACTGTTTTGATCTCTTAGTCAAAAAAAATTCAGAGATTAGAATTTTTTTAAACCTGCTGTATCACTGAGCAGATGTTAATGAGCATGAAATATTCATCTTTTTTTTTCAGATGATTGCTAAGCACAGAAACTAAATTTTAATGCTAAAAAAAGGAAAGGAAAAGCATATGCCATATAAATAATGCATGAAAAAGGACAAACTTGTTTTTCCACCTGTTACTCCATTACTAATATATATGAAGACTGCTGCAGGCATTTTTTTTCTTTTTCTTGTTTTTCCTTTTATCCCCCCCAAAACATATAACCCCACAATATATTCAGGTTTGTATGTCAGAGGGTCATCTTTCATAGGGCCTTGAAAGCTTTTACACAGCAGCTTTTCATCCTTGAGCTGCAGTGGCCCTAAACAAGTGACTTGTAATCCTTACACAGCTCGGGTGCAAAGAAAAGAAATTACAATACAGCCACAGGCCTGAACTTGCCTGCATGAAGCCCAGCTGGTTTTAGGCAGATTAGTTAGGGAAGCTCGTACAAGAGAGTTAATCTGTGTTTTTCAGCAGGTCTGGAACATAAAAGTCACGCTAACCAGCAAAAAACTAAAGTTCTTCATGGGTTTCAGTACTAGAGAAGGTAAATATTTATCATTATCATCACTATGAATGTTACATGAAACGCAGTAAAATGCAAGGAATCACTGCAGCTTTCATTACAGCACTTTGGAACTGCCCCTGAGTCTCACAATCTGAGCAGTGTCCAAAAAAAGCCACGAAAAACCCCACACCCTAATTGACCTGGAAGTTTTGATAAATGCCTTTTTCTCAGAAATCCAAGACAATTGGTTTTGGTTCCCTGCCCATCCCCTGGGACTGTGACATCTACAATGGATACTGAATTTTTCTTTTTTTTTTTGGTTGAGAAATAATTCATCAGGACAAGCTGACTGTACAGACTAAATATAATCAGACTTTCAATAAAGGACTTAAAAGCTCGTTACAAATATGATGTCGCTTCTTCACGATGCTGTCATTTACTTCCCATTTTCCATCTATTTCTCTCACTGGGAGGACAACCAAGTAATATTTCCCTCTTATTTCTTTTCCAACAGACATACCTGGGGCTGGCAATGAGGAAAGACTCTGATTGCTCAGCATCCTTAGCTCAGAGCTGCGAGGGAGAACAGCCCCTTGGCCACTGCAGGAGCCCCAGCACCAGCTGATTGTCCTGTGTTTGGGTCAGCTCAGAAGCTGTGCCAGCTCTCACACCTCCAACAGTGGAGCCACTTTTTTAGACAGATCCAGCCACAGGACAGGAAATATTGCCTGGACACACAGGTGAAGTTCAGGGCATCCTTCCCAGGGTTCCTGCTGCAGGGTGGAGGATGTCTCTGCCACGTCTAAGACTCAGATAGAATGTAAGTGTTCCAGTATAGTCAGAAATCCTTTAAGGATTCCCTTCATGGCACTTTCACTATTTTCTCAGGCCTTTGAGGCACAGCATGAAGATGTCAAGTACACACTCACTGTAGGTGCTCTGAATACCTGATTTTCCCCTCGAGGGTGAGTGCTGATGTGTATCATTGTGGATTTTGTGCTGAAGTCCAGAGCTGTGGCACACAGGCAGGTGCTCCTACAGCTGCAGGTCCCAACACACCTGCCCTGGTGCCACAGGCATCACCCTGTACTGAAGCATCACCAGGAACAACCCCCCTGAGCAGTTCAGGGCTATAGACTGCCAGAGTGTGATACTGTGTCTTATCACTGACTGAAAGCAGGACAATCAGCTGCAGTTTACAGGGTGCTGTAAAGTTCAGGAGGGGGTGGGGGATGAAATACTAAAATTGACTGAGAAATATGACCAACTTAATCTGAAAAAAATACCTGAAAAATATATCAGTACAGTCCTATGAATATCTGACTTTCCTTCCCCTGGTGCTACTGCAATCATTCCCAAAGACCTTGTGTGTTGTCATATTCTGTTTCTCCTATCAGGCATTTCTAGAACAAGAGAATTTGCACCTTATCTGGAAGCCTTCATACCAGAGGTTACAACAACATAATTGTACACAGAATAAACTTGTTATTTTGGGTGGTCCTGTAAGAACAAGATACAGTATCCATTTTTAAGCATTTATATTCTTTGTCTTCAGTAACAAACCCACCTTTCATTCTCTGCATTTCTTGATAGTATCATTTCTGGTTTATATTTTAGCAGGGAAAACCAGACCCTAAACCCAAGGCTGGCTCACCTCCTTCCACCTTTCTTATAGCAGCTTGGAGGTCTGTGCAGCACAAGCCCAGAGTGTTACTCGTAAAACTGAAAGATATAAAACTTCATTCTCGGAAAAGCCCACAACTACTTTGTATTTCGATTTCAAGACACTCTCTGTGTAGTTTCCTCTCATGACACAGGAATGGAGCGGCTTCTTCCAAAGCAATTCCATTGTAAGTACAGTAGAAGACTGTTTTATGCTCCATGGGAAAAGCTGGCCTGGTTGGGACTGCTTAAACCGCAGCCTCCAAGCTGCTTTCCCAGAAGTTTCCGCCAGATGAGGTGCTAAAGGTTCTGGAGTTGCTGGCACACCTCACTTGCCTTTCTATCCAACACAGCCTGTTCCAAAGGCAGCACATTGTTACTGTGGAAGGGCTGACAGGGATGCAGTGAGGTGGGACAAGATGACAGATCCCTCCTCTTCAGCTGCAACGAGCCGGAGAAGGGAAGTGTGAGGTGTCACCTTTCTAAGGCAGGTGAAATAGGATTCCAGCTGACAGGGTCAGCGAACAACTCTCCCCCCTCCCCTTTCATTTCAATGGAAGTGCAGCTAGCTACATGCATCCTAAACTATGGAATTTTCTCTTTTTCTGCTTGGCTTTCTCACTAGTGAGAGTGACACAAGTGCCGCCTCCCAGGATTAACAACAGAGAGCTATAGCTCTGAAAAGTATCTGCTCAAGTGGCAATTTTGCTCTGTAATCAGGAAGAAAATAGACAGTTTTAAATAACAAATACTTGGAAGATAGTGTTTTAAAAATATGGTGCTGCCTTACATTACAGCAGATGAGCATAAGCATTTGCATACCTGTTTCCAGGTAAGTTTTAACAGAATGCACCTAGGACAATGTAAGCCTGTAACTCAGAGTACCTTTAAATAAATTATCAATCTTGGTTAGATTTCGGAAGGGATTTTTGTCTCCTCTGATTGTCCTTTTAACATACCAATCTTCTGCATTTTACCTCCGTCAATCAAGACCATGCAGTGTAATATTTTTATTTCTTTTTCTATTTAGACAAGCAATTAACAGTGTACACTTCCTAATCGTTGAGCAAGAAGCTCTAGGTGCAGATCCCTAATGTAGTTGTGGGTGACTGCTGTAGATACCATTGCTGCACAACAAACAAAGTGGGACTTTACACCCAGTTATGACACCGATACAAAATGAGATGTAGCTACAACAACTGGCAGGTGCCAGAGAGGATAGCTGGGAAGATATGAGAAGCAGTATTGAGCAGGAAATAACTTCCTGATTCCTTGTGCAGGCTACAAAGCCAGCCTGTGTCACTAGAGGAGAGAGTTTAATAAAATTATAAGCACCAAAAATCAATATGACAAAGCCTCAGAAATCTGTGTTTCCCACCGTGAAAGTTCCTATTTTAACACTGTGGTGCAGTGTCTCCATGAAATTGGTTTTAGTGCATTATTTCATTGTGGTTTCCTAAAATTTGAATGGTATGAAATCTTTACATTTTTAAACATGCAGTTTCTTGTTTCCTATCTTTTCTTCCTAGAGGGATTTCCAAAAGGTGCCTAGGAAAAAAAGGTATGCAAATCCCATATTGTGGAATAACTTGAACCACATAAATTCAGGTTCTGTTCCTAAATGCTCACATCAAGTCTGAGGGACTACAAGCTCAGAAATTTAGGGAAGTAAGAAATTAGAAAGAACGTTGACTAAATCAACTTATCCCTTATTCATAAGGACTGTGTTGTGACTGCAGCACATTCTTCTACTGCCTCAATTTGCCTAAGTTATTCTGTATTAAAATAATTCAGAGTGCTTCAACCAGACTTGAAAGAAAAAGATACTTAGTACAAAAGCTCTGAATCAGCTGGAATATCCAGATTTCCATTTCATTCTCTTTGTTTTCCCCTTCTGCTCCAGTCTCATCTGAGAGAAGAAAGCAGTTTTCTGGCATTTTTACTTTTTTTGCCCCACTATTTCTCTGAGCTCTGTGTGTTCTACCCTCTACTTCAAAAATTATCTCTTGTGCCTCTGTTCCATTTCTGATTCTGCCCTGCTGTGGGGCTGGTGTCCATTTTACTGGCTCACTGCAGACCATGTTCTGTGTTTCCTCATGAGAAGAAGAGAAGGATTAACTGTGGTTTTGATACAAATCTCTGCATCACACTTGGCAGGAATTATACTCCAGGTGACCCAGCAGGTTTGGGGTTGAACTGCAAAATGACCTCTTTTTTGGTGAAGATAACACAAGTATTTGGTGTGATAGAGCTGCTGGTGGTCCATAATATGTCTTTTGGCAAGTCTAAAGGAACTCATGGAAGGGACAATTCCACAGGGGCTGCACCTGCAGTGACTCCCCTGGAGTTATAGGGCCCACAGATGAGCAAAGTTTGGTCTGGTCTTTACACATCCCACATTGCTCCGCATTCACTGTAATATTATTAAAATACAAAAGTGTACAGTAAATTCTTCTTTTTTTTTTTTTCTTTTTAAGTAGATGCTTTTAAAGACATCTGAGTGTTTTGTATTTCTTTGGCAAATACTTCAGTGCTGTAGCCCACCTGTAAGATTCTTTTTCTTGAAAATGCAAGTACTCCCTCACAGATTCCTAATTACATTATCCTGCCTTTTCCAGTGTTCATCGACTTTCCTTATCTCTAAATTAAGTATTCTATCAGAGATTGTGGTGGAAGAAATCCAGAGTTACTGTTTCCCTTACGAAGAATAGACTTTTCTACAGGAACAGTTAAAGCAGAAGGTGAACAGAAGGCAGGGTTGGGGGCCTGACCCTGAAGAAGGCCATGCTTTCTCAGTACAGTATATCTAGAAAAAGGTTTGTAATTTCAGGGAAGAACTCACAGTTAAGCAAAAATATATTTTCAGTCACAATTCTGTATTGTCCCTAATAATAGGGAAGAGCAGTTATCTTCAGAATTCAGCACAGGATTGCCCAATGACAGTATTTTCCAACAAGCAAGTCCCACAGTCATGTGACATCCAATAAATCCTTTGCTTCCCTCCATCCACCCAGCTGCTCGACTGCAAATATGGTGATTGTGCATTTTCTGGTATTTCCTAAGACTCTGCACAGTCATCTCTTCTAACTTTTGTGCTGTAGTTTGACAGCAGCAGCTCTGCTTTCTGTAAACAACCCGCAGAGCAAACACAGAAAGCAGCTCCATTAGCACTGTTTGCTTTGCCCTGTTTGCTGTTCTGCCGCTCCCAGCTCTGAGCTCAGGAGTTCACACTCAGCCCCAAGAGGTTTCAGAACAAACCATACAAATGTGTGCAGCACAGAGAAACCAGTGGCCACTGTTCAAGAAGGTTCTGTCCCCTCAGATCCACTTCACCGGAGCTATTAAAAAAAATTCTAAGCCCATCCTTTTTAATCAGCTGAATTAACAGGCTATTGTGAGTTACAGGAGCAGATCCACGTTACATCATTGGTCAAGTGCAGATGACACTCTTTCAAAAATCCAGAAATTATTTTCAGGAAAGTACAGCACTTGTAGTAGATTTATATTAATGTAAAATTAATCCACCTTTGAGTCTAGTGTCACTTCAGAAGCTCAAGTAGAAAATGAATATAATGCATATGAGAACTTTTAGTGATACACTTGATCAAAAGCAGTGAGGTAAACCTGAACCCTTCACAATGACACTCATCCAGAAAATGGCTTTAGTTTAGAACTGCTGTCATATACTAGGACTCCTTGTACCAATATTCTACTGCAAAAGTATTTCAACATCCATCTCTGCATTAAAAATCAAGCTATGGGGTTTTCTTGTATGTAATTTAGAAATATAGGAACTTTAAAATACATGTTTTTGAATGCACAGGCAGATATATATTCACAAAAGGAGAAAAAGAAAAGGTCACTTTGTCAAAACATTGTGTCTTGAGAAACAATATACCTTAAAGGCATCTCATCCCTTCCATCTATGTGTCATTTAAGAGTAAAACACACTGCTACTGATCCTTATCTATTTCATATTAGTTCTGTGAACTGCCAGCAGGAAAATGAAAATAAAGTTTATATTTTGAAGGATTTCACTTACCCAATTCTTTAGAAACTGGAGAACCAGCTGATATATCCCCAATCTTTGCAAGGCTATCATAATATGCTCTTCCAGCCACTATCATAACTGGGGGTGAGGAGGGAAAAAAAAGTGTTAAAAAAAATCAAAATATCTTCCATTTTTATTAATCTATGATCCTATCAAGTCTTGTAATCCAGGGCACAGAGAGGAATATGTGGCAACAAGGAAATCTGTCACAGAAAGTTACACAAGCCCCTGAGCTCCTGCTAATTTGTGAAACCAGGAGACAAAAACAGAACACCAGAAGACATCAATGAAGTTTCACCCTGTTATTTACTTCCAACTTTCATTGACACCCAGGGGCAATCAGCATCCAGTGGGGAGGTTTCACCATAAGCCTTTGGTCAGGACATAATGAAATTCCTTGGTACCAATAAAACTGGAGGAAAAAACCAAAATGCAGTCCCAAATTTGCCAGAAACGCCAAGATCTCCTGTATTGACCAGCCAGACCACCGAGCTGAGAAATGGCAAGACAAGGGACCTGTCGTTGCCCCAAGGAAACCCGGAGCCATTCAAAAACAAATGACCACTTCCTGCTGAAGTTGGCTGTTACAGGAACCAAAAAGTTCTTAATATATATCATGAAGGCTCCAGTTATTCCCAGTTAATAATTTCCTGGTTATGGCTGATTGAAACAGCAAAGCCAGTTTTGCCAGAACGAACACGGAAACGTCGGCACTCAACTGCAGGGAGGCCAGTGGGGAGAAACTTTGCTCAGGGGGTAGATCTGCAGTGGCTGCCTTGCACCTGCACAGTGCCCAGAATTGATCTGCACACCACAGGGTCTGTATTTTACAGCTTTTACTAATAAGGTGGCATCTTTGGTTACATGACAGTGTATTCACTGAGAATTCTGAGAATTTTCCAAATGAAACGAAGATTCTTTTTGAGGTTCTGTTGCACTAGAAAAGGGTAACTTCTGCCTCAGCTCCATCTCGTAGGTGATTAATGTGAATCTTTCTGAACCAGAGAATTAAGGTGGTGTTACTGTACGAGAGGATTTGACGCCAGTCCAACTCCTATCTATGTTTCCTCGAGACAGCCCCAACTCACTCTTTCCCCCTAATGCAGGTACTAAAAAAGAGGGAAAAAAAAAAAAAGTATGATTTCCCCTGTGCTAAACAACCTAAATCAGGACCGCCACTTGTACAGTCCATTCACTGGTACTATAGATTTTAATGTACTGCAGAGAAGGAGCTTTGACCTTTTGTCCCTAAAATGCATAAAAATACATTCTAAACCTATGGGGAGTTCTCTCAAGTTTTATGTTCATTGTCAGCCTTTGTGGAAAGCTAGGAAGTGTTTGTTTAGCAACAGAGTATTTACTCCGTGCTCCGGATCTATTTACACCGCTCAGGACTGATGGTGGAAAGATTAACAATTTATGAGAGTCCAAAGATGACTTTGCAACAGTTGTTGCAACACTGTAAACGTCCCTTGGAAGTGAAGCAGTCGTGGCAGATACGCTTTATCAGCCAGTCCTAAAGGCAAACGTGCCAGAACAGGACAACCTCCTCTCAGCCCCGACCTCTCCTCTGGGCTCTGCAGGGTTGTATCGTGAACTCCTGGTGACAAACTGCACTAAAAAAGACACAATGAAACATGTCGACAGCAAAGTGTGGGAGAGGCAGAACCCTCAGAAACTGGCATGGAAATAAGAGGAACAGGAAAACACTCGTTGCTACTTCTGGCACTGCCTGCAGTTCCTAAGGTCAGGTATCAGGTGACCACATGTTCATCCATCAGGTTAGGCACCACCACAGGTAAGTCAGCATTTCCTATTTTCACCTCCAGCAGGCTCTGGTTTTATTTTTTTCTCAAGCCTGGCCTAAAATTTGCATGAAGAGGGATTTTAATGTCTGCTTGGCAGGGCACTACTCCTGCAGGATCACATTTCTCAGAGTGCTGGATTACATGTAGGGCAAAGACACGCCATGGGCTTGAGCAAGGCAAGATTAGAGACATTTTACATGGCTTTAATATGATATCAAGCAGTTCAACAGGTCTGCATGGGTGAAAGGGAGCAGGCTCTAACAGGTCCTACAGTGTAGGCTTTGGGAAACAAGAGCCCAGTCCTGGAAGCCCCTTCCTAGGTGGTGTCTGTGAAGTCAGTGATGGAAGTAAACAACTGGATTCTGCAAAGTTCAATTATATTCATTCTGATTTTGAGTCAATTAGAAAGATACCATCAGGATTAGCATGGGCAACAACAACAAAAGCAATCCACTGCTGCAACTCATATTCATTCACGCTGGTCTGTTCACAGGGTTACTTAGGCAGTGACGTGTGCAGGTGAGCAGGAACAGATCTAAGGATGGGAGACATCTTTGGAAGATATTTTCAGAGAAAAATCAAGAACATCGAATTTACATCAGCTTGGGGTTTCCATTTATGTTATTATTTTAATGTGGGTTATTTAAACCCACTTTCAGTTTATTTTGCAGTAGCTCTAATTGTTTGCAAGGCAACTTCCTCAGGACAGAGGGAAAAACCCCAAAAGGTTGGGGAGAAGGTACATATGTTTGTGTGTTTGTGCTTGTTAGTTGGTTTGGTTTTTTTTCCTCTTAATATACACATCCAAAGTTCAACTTGGAAATTAAACATATACAGAACCCTCATATCTAATATGTATACTAGTTAGCACTTAGAAAACTTACCATTAACAGCTTTTTCATAATTCTTCCCCAGATTTATTAAATTCCTCAGTCCTGGATTGAACTGTTCCATAACATTCTAGTGAAGAGAAAACAAAATTTGTGTTATAACAAAGGCAATTTAACAGTGCATGGAAATGTCACTTAGGTCTAGTTTTCAGTTTCATATGTACAGCATCCATCTGAAAACTCTGTGGATGGATGAAAACTGGAAGATTTGGGATACAGAGGAGAGCAAAGGATGGAAGGGAGAACAAACAGGAAAAAAAAGGTAAACTTTCACAGGAGTAGAAAGGAGTCTGTTTATAATACAAAAGGATGTCAGGTATGTGATCAAAGTTTGCACAAAACTGTCTTCTTTGGTAGGTGATGGTGGAATAAAGATGGGAGAAAAACCTTTGTCCATAAAGGTTTGTAGCCATAGTATCTGCAAAAAGTAGAAAATAAGTGAAGCTCTGAAGTATGAACCCAAATTTGTGCTTGCCTAAAGCTTGGGGGTGAAGGAGGGAGAAGGAGCTTTTGCCCACTAACAAAAGGAAGATCCTCCATTGAATTTGAGCTGTCCCTATTCAAAAGCTTCAGTTTCTCCCATTTCTGGTCAAAGACAACAACTCTCCCTCTTCCCTCCAAATCAGTATTGCAAAGTTACTTGCTATGAGCACTGAGAAAGGAAAAGCAGCTGCTATAAATGCAGCAATTATTCACTCCTCAGAATCCTGCTCTTTCTGATGTCTGGAAAACATGTAGCATAAACAGTGGGATTCCAAAAGGAAGATGAGGAGATACCAGAAGACACCATTCTGTTATTCTTACTGTTTTTATGGCAATACTTTTATGACACAGCTCACTTCTGTTCACACAGCAGAACTTGCAAGTTCAAGGAATTCAAAACAGATGCTTTCTGTTTACAAGAAATGCAAGACTCAAGACAGGTGAAATAGTATCAAGCTTTTGTCTATTATACTACTAACAGAATGAAAATATTTATGTTTAGTACATAGACGGACCCAGAACGAACAGCAAGACCATCACATGTGTCTTATTTTCAGGCAAAGTCATGCAGAGAGAACTTTATTTAATTTTTCAAACATAGCACTATATCAAACTCTATTCCATTTAAAAAAGTGAAGAAAAGAATTAACTCCAATAACACTTTAACAGTCATATTGAGTTAAAATATAGATATTAAAATATATATATATAAAACTATTAGATTCCAATAGTAATGGAATATAAATCAAAAGCAGACACAGAATGACAATACCTCTCCCCTCTGCCTTTGTGTCCAAATTAAATGCAACTGGGATTGTTTTCTGGTCTGTCCCATTAAACTCTCACCCACCAAAACACAATCACTGCAAACAAACCAGCTATTGTCCCCAGGCCCTTGATTTGTGTGAACTCACAAACCACATCCAGAAATCATTTGGGAAAGTGTGTTTCAGGTTGGGCCAACAATGCCAAGGGCTATTCTAACAACTTAACAGCACGGATATTCCAGCTCTGGTGTCTGGGAACATCCCTCCTCCTGCCCCAGCTCTATAATTTGCTGCTGTGCCTGTCGCCCTCCCCGTTGCTGAGGCAGTGACTGGGAGACACTTGTTCCAAGGAGCAAGTTGTTTCTTCCTGTTCCAACTTCGTGCTATTTCTTGCCAGCTGTGTACTAAAGATGTCTGTTGGCATACATGGAGTCAGTGAATCACAAGGGGAAAAAAAAAAAAAAAAAAGTTGAATTAGGGGATTGTTTTAGGATAGAGAGTTCTGTATTTCAAGGATATGGGGAAAGGAAGGTGTACCGTGGTGGTGTTTATCTATGGCAGGTAAGAATCCCAGTGCCACCTTGAATTACCACTCTGTACTGAAAATAATTTTCCTGAAGGACAGATGTTAACTCTGCTCCTTGAAACAAAAAATTACAGAGTAAAACCCTTTTTGCCACCTACCCAAAAATTCTAATGGTAACATGACACTTATTTTCTTGAAGTACTGATTTCTGAAAATGACTGTCTTGAACCTTTAAAAGTTTAAGATTCCAATTTTCTTGACATCTTCTAATTTAGATTTCAAACAAAAACCAGTGACTGCACCTGTGTCATTAGTTTTCATTTAGGAGGAAGTGAACAAACCCCAATAAAACTACCCTCAACATCTCCCCTCTCTGAAGCCAGGCCCCACAGCTCTTGATTTTCACCAGACCACTTGGTCCATAGCAGTTTTTCAGGTGCAGCAGACACAGACCGTGCTGGGGGAACACAACAGCTCCAGTGAAACACAAGGGACTCAGAGGAAGAGCCCCAGTACATCACCTCTGCTTACCCTGCATGTAAAACTGCTGGGACAGATGAAGAAACAATTTACAGCTCAGTGCCTGCAGTGGCTGGAAGGAATACAACGAATGGATCTTTCCTCCATCAGACCAGGCAGTCTCTGGAAGTGGTTCAGGCTTTGCTGTGCCACAGTGGTTGATTGTTAGCAGGACCAGTCTCCAGACGTGAACGCCCGAGAAACGGCACAAACCTTTGCAATGGAAATTCCCCTTTGGAACCTGCCTGGTTTAACACAGGGTATGGTTTGCTGATCCTCACAGCACTGGGCAGGGCTCGTCTACTTTCCTGTTTAAGGGCTGGTGTTTGATAGACTCAGCTCTGTTTGACAGACTTAGCTCTCCCTGACCCCCTGCCAGGTCTCTGAGGTGACCCAATGAAATAATTCTGAGATTATTTCCCTTTCATACATTAGAAAGAAGCGTAATATGTGTTTTTTTTTTTTTTTTTTTAATTTCTACTGAAGACTAGATTCTCAAAGCAAACAAAAAACCTGGCCATGCTTCTAATGCTCTTTTCATAAAATTAACCACAGTTAACCACTGGCAGTCTCTGAAGTACTGTCCAGGGAGAAGAGTCTAGAGAACTTTTTCAAAAAGGGAAACTGTCCCAGGCAACTCCCTCTTCAGGATCAGATATGAATTTGATATGGCCAAGACATTTCAGATCAATTAAAATTATTGTAATATTTTATTCGGCTTCAGAAGTTACAGGGGACAACAGCAACTCAAATCAATTTGTACAGCTGCTTTTTCTGACAGTTTTAAAGCTCCTCGTACTTGTAGTCTAAGGAAAAGGTCACAAAAATGAGTGGGACTGAACACCAGTGCAAAATTTCAAGTCACACATTAAAGCCAGATCTCAAAACTTCTAAAAAAGCAGGATAGAGGACCAAAGAAATATTTCTGATCAGGAGAACCACTTACTTAATATTGTCAGAAGTCTCTGAAAATAACACAGTCTTGTTATTTGCCAGGGTGTACAAGGATGTGGAACTAAAACCTCAGTCTTAATACAAATAAAAATCACAAGGTAAGAAAGAGCCTGGGAGAGACAAAGTGGTTCAGAACACACTGTTTGACTGTACAGTGAGCACAAAAACACAGCCTCCTAATTGTCAATCGTGTGTCCTATATTCCAGTGACACTCTACCTCTCATGAACAGAATAATTAACGAGAAGAGGAGGCACATGATCAGATCCTACAGCTTTCTATTATTTAGGATGAATGGAAATAAAGGGAAACATTTTCAAAACAGGCAACTGGAAACATGTTTTATGTGGAGACCTTTGGAGTAGGCAAAAATGACCTTCCAAGCAAAAAAGCATGATCATTTGAGTCATTGAAACCTCCTATCATCTGTTATAAAGTTGCCTTTCCCTACATGGAGCCACTGTGAGTTATTCAGCCTGGTAGCACACAGCTGACTGAGGAGGAAGAAGCCTTGTATTTCCACTTGCTGTGTGTAGGTATTCTATCTCCCACAGTTCCTGATAGTCATATAAACAACACTAATCTTCAAAACAAATGACAGCCATTGTAAAAGTGCCTTCCTGGAAATGCTCAGCACTGCTTTTTACTTAAAGACACACCTCACTGAACAATAGCTCAGCAGGTATGAACACAACTAAACAATGCATAGACTCCCTGTAGATTCAAGTTTACATCCTGCAGGCACTTTTGCAAGAGTGAATAGCAAAGTATTTGGGTAGAAATGTGAAATTATAAAATTAGCAAAGTCGATCCTGATGTGCATCATCACTGATATTTCCATCACTGTAGCTGTTCATAGCTAACCTTTGTGGAGCTACTAATGATTTAATTTAAAATGTTATTTCTCATTGAAAATGAGTATATTTTTCTTTAAAGTCTTTAGTGTTGCCTCACTACGTTTGAGAACCCACCTGAGGAAATTCAAAAGCCATAAGAAAAGTAAATTGTACTGTGTTCTACTGTACTTGAAGCATTTTGTACATTACTGCATTTCATCTCCTTTAGCTTTTGAAATCCATAATACAGTTTTCAGAAGGGCACGGTTGAGCCCTCAGCACATCTCATGTCAAGCTGTTTCAGTTTTAAGTTGGCTTAATATTGTTTTAAAACAATTTTAACCGAATGGAAAAGAATAAATTAAGGTGACAGCATTTTCAAAAAGACTAATTCTTATGACTAATTACTACTCATCTTGAAGGAAACATTAATATATCACCCATCACTGTGTTTCAAATAATAACTTTTCCAGGTTATGAACACCTGCCCAAGGATAGACTCTCAGCAGGCATAACTATAAGTAGGGTCAAAAAAGATAATTTGCACCGAGGTGGAACTGGATTTTACAAACACACAAACTTCCAAAGGCTCCTCTACCCACAAGTTAGATTTGTACTTCAGGGATGCTAAACAACAGCCTGACTGCAGCATGTGCTAGGACCGCAGGTGAATTTTAGTTTTGGTAAATAGGTCTGGTAGTTTAATCTAATTGTCCATCTTTTTAAAATATGAAAACACGGAATTTAGGACTTCAAACAGAATTTATCAGATATATTTCCACGATAAAACAATATAGCCCGCCAAAGTAATTCTACAATGCCCCTGAGGAGAACACAGCAGTCCACTGAGCAAAGGGGTTATTTGGGCGAGTTGTTTTGGTTTGGTTTTTTAGATTATACTTTGGTCGATAAGCGAAATATCTGGGTGAGATTCACTTGAGTACAGAGCAATAGATCTTTAAAAGCCAAGATTGGCAGTGGCAATGAATCACAGCTATCCTGCCATTATGAAGAGCTCCGGAAACCTCAAACCACGGGAGCACTCGGTGAGCGCCTGCCCAGCCCTCAGCCCACACAGACAGGACAGGTCTGGAACTCCGCACTTTCCTGTTTTGTCCCCTTTCCCCTGCACTCTGTGTCTCCCAGCTGGATGCCAAGTAGTTTTCTCCCACATACAGCAGATAAAACAACGCTGTACGGGCACACCAAGACATAACAACTTTCCCGGGGTTGCAAATCAGGTCCGCGAGCGAGGGGGTCACACGATGTCCCCTCACATCGCATCACGTCACCTGGGTGAGCGACAGGGGCAGGGCCGTGTCATACCAGGGAACCTGTGAGCAGTTCCTTGGCAAAGGGGAGGCTGTGCCCTCTTTAGTCATCGACTCCCACACCCTTGGGCTTCATTTTGCACGTGCCTTTCCAATCGTGCGTTAAGGCGATTCCTCAGGTGTTACATAAAGGGTAAATGTCAGCCCTGGGTTTTGTGTGTGCACACATATTTGTGAATTATGTTGTTTACTTAGTCAGGGTAGCTGAAAAACATTGAGGTATTCACTTTCTGGTGTTGTTGACAACAGAAAGGAAGAACAAGATAAAAATAAAAGGGTCACCTGATGACTTCTGTAAGTATATTTTGAAGCTTTGTGTAACACAGGTTACTATGTATTTAATAAATCCAATGGATTAGCACTGTCAGAAGAAAAAAAACCCAAACAAACACACAACAAAACCCTCCAGAAATAGCAGACCAGTAAGGTACTCAATTTAATTTTCTATTACTTTTCCAGGTCATCCAAAAGTTGATTTTTTTTGAGAAGTCCAAAGCCTGTGTTCAGCCCCGCAGCACAGATGCCATCACTGCATTACACTGAATTGGTTTTCCCAGCCCTAGCCTTTCTTCTTACTGGTAGGAGAGGCACAAACAGAAGCTATGAATTTTATCCACCCCAGCAGGGCACTGCCAGGGTGGCACAGCAAGAGCTGAAGTTCCCTGAGCACCAGCAAACAAAGCAGAGCAGGCTGAAGCACAGCACAAAGAGGTGTTCATTTGTTTTAGAGGGGGGAGCTGTGATTACAGTCACAGCCAGTGCTGAATACACAGGCTACTCCTCTCTGCCCCGAAGAGGTAACAAACTATTTTCAAGATTTCAACTTTGGTGTAGAAGTAACTGCTTTAAAGTTGATGCTGAATCCATTTTCTATCTGAAGCAGCCTTTATACCTTATCTGGATGAAGTTTCAATTTTTAATGAGGGCAGGGCAGGAGGGTTTCCAGGCCTGTGAGTTCAAGCTATGTGATACAACATACCAGACCTCTCAAAATACCTACATAGAAGGCATTTCATCACACTGTCAACATTCACTTTGTATTACTGTGTTTTTGCTGGTTATTTCAGTCTTAAGTATCCCTTTGAATTAGTTTTAAACACAAAACAAAAGGGTAAACTTTCCCAGGAAATAAGTACTGAATAGCAGGGAAGGTTTTGCTTATTTAGAGGTCTGTTATTCCTTTAAAGCCTATTTTAAATCTTACCCGTTAAAACACACAGGATATTTTCTTCCCTCTCCTCTGTAAAACTGTTTTGGCTACATTCTCCAAGTCAATAGACAAGGTAGAACATTCCTTTGTTGGCACAGCCCTGAACAGTCAACTTCCCAGGTTTCTCTTCTGTGAGCCTGTGTTTACAAGGTGCTCTTCTGGGAGAGGATTTTATGTTTGCTTATGGCCTTGCCACAAAAGTAACTGATATCAAAAAGCACCAGAGTGTTTAAGATGACCTGCTCTGGTTCAGAGGACAAAATTTATAGCCAGGTAATCTCCCTTTTTTTTTTTTTCCCCTAAGTAATTTTGCATGAAATTGATATCTAAATCCAAAGAAAGTAAACAGCAAGGTAAAGTTGACTTAAGTGTGTGTTGAAGAACAACAAAAGTAACAAACATCAAAATTTACTCCCAGTAATTGTTTTCAGAGACCTTTCAGTGATGACAACAACATCTTCAGAAGTATGCAAACATTCGGAAGTAAACCAATAAAATTTAGTAAATAGTAAAACAGAACAACCCCCCGAAAGCTTTCCTTTGGTCTCAAAGCTGCAAGTGCACTGCAGCTGTAAGTTAAATTTGCAAATGCATTCAATCATGCAAATTTGAGGGCTTTCTCTAGTACAACACACTGTACAGAACGAGGATTACAGGTCCAGTGCTGTCCAGCCAAAAGTATGATTCTAAAGGGAATTTTGCCCAGTTAGAACTGATGTGTTTTGGAAGGACTGAGTTTATAGGGAGAAAAAGTTCAAAACAAGCGTCTGGTGGCCGCAAGCAAAATATTTTTAATTCTACAAATAACGAGGCATTTTGGAAAGTTTAAAAGCTACCCACACGAATGGGGCTGCCCGCAGCAGCCCGTGCTTTGAGGCAGTGCTTGGGTGCACCACCATAAATCTGATTATCAGCTCGGGACGTCGGCGAGCAACTCAACTCAGCGTTAAGCCATTCTTAGGCTGTGGTCCCTGTGAAGAAACGGTTCAGGCAGAGGGACCGCAGCCACCAGGATCTCCAAACCGCCTTATCACCGAAACACACCGAGAGAATTAGGGAGAACCGAGGAGCCGGTCCGAACGCCCGCCCTGTCCCGGGGCTGTCGCGGCCGTGCCCGCCGGGGGGCTGCGGCGGAGCCCCGGCCCTGGCAGGGGAAGGAGAGCGGCCCGATCACTCACGGAGAGGGAAGCGGGGAGAGGGGGGAAAACAAGGAAAAGAGAAGTTCTCTGCGTTTCCGCGAGAGGAGCCGCGGCCGCCCCGAGCCCGGCGCGGCCCCCGGGGCAAAGGTGGCCGGGGGAGCCCCTCCCCGGGCCGCACTCACTTTGTACGTGTTCTCCGTCAGCTTGTTCACCTCCTCGGGGTCCCGGGACATGGTGCCGGCGGGCAGAGCTCGGTCCTGCGGAGCGCCCCGGCCCCAGCTCAGCGCCGCGGTAGCCTCGGCTCCCCCTCGGCCGCGAAGAAACTGTCAAAAACTTGCGGAACCAGCCGGGGCAGCGCCGCCGGGGCGGGACCTGCGGGGCCGCGGCTCCCGACGCGGCAGGACTGGCTGGGCTGGGCGGGGAGCGACGGGATCGCATCACCGCACCGCGCCTCGGCTCGGCGGGCACGGCACGGCTGGGCTGGGCTGGGCTGGGCTGGGCTGGGCGGATCGCCCGGACCGCCCGCCCGCCGCTACCTGAGCTGCCACCTCCTCCCTCATCCTCCTCCCTCCGCCCCGCTTCCCTCGCCGGGAGCCCCTGGCCCCGCTGCCAAAGCCCATCCTGGGCCGTGTGGAAGTCATTTCAGGTCTGCTGGTGCCCCAGGGAAGTCGGAGGTAAACTCTTCCTCTCAGCAATTAAGTGAAGATTCGGTAGGAAGTAATTAGTTCGTCTTGTCAGAGTTAATTAGTGTAGCAGTGTAGCCCTAGCGATGCTGCTGAGGCGGGGGGTGGTCTCCTTGCTCCCTTCCACAGCATCTTCACGTGAGGGGCATTCCTCAGAGCCCCTCAGGCATGGACAACAACGTCTTTCTCCCGGATCCCGGCCCAGTGCACTGTTCAAGCTTCGTGCTACACGCTAAAGTTTTCCATTTCTTTCAAGTACACACCTATAAAGCAGTGCCCCCAGTCATCTTTTCTCTGTGAGCTGACTCACGAGGCCTTCATGAAGCAGGGCTGGTGAGGAAGGCTCTGGGAAGTTGTAAATTTTTGTGGACCATAAATTGGCCAGAGATTGTGAGATTGATTTAAAGTATGCTAGTTGGGATATCTTTCTGATAAATTCTGATAAATATACCAGCACTATCTTGAAGGACCTTGTGGGAATTCCATAACCTTAGGTACTGAAAACTAGATTTGGTGCTGGTTGTTGAGTGTGTGAGGTGCAATCACTGTACTGACACATTGACCATCCCTCTCGTGGTTGCTGTCTCTCCCTCTGATTCTCTCACTTTATTGCAGCAATAAAATCATGGCAGGAAGAGAAAACTGGACTTGGAACACAACCCTAGATACTGGACTCTGGTGTGGGAGGAGGTTGTTACCAGGTTTCAAGAGCTGTAAAAATGTTTTCATTTGAGCACTGGAGGTGCCTTTAGAATTACAATAACATTTTACCATCTGGGAAAACAGTGAGCACTTAAAGTGTTGTCTTGAATACAGCTAAAACTCAGGGCAGAGAGTGGGTTTTATGAGACTTCATATTCCCAGGTAAAGTCTTTGCAAACTTCTGGTAGGTACAGTATTAATTGCCTTTCAATTAAATTTATAATGTTATCCTATGGGCATAATGAATAATTTTGGGCCCAAATCTACAATTTATGTTCCCATTAGGCAGTGTTTGCTCGTACAGTAGTCTAGAATATGACGTGGCTGTTTGTCTGAGCATGAGGTGAAGAGTCTTATCTGAAGAGTTTTTTACAGCTTTGGGAATGGATCATGCCTGTGTACAACTGCTTTTGTGTTACCATATGCCAGTGCTTGGAAAGGACCTCCCTCCCTAACAGTCTGGCCTTTGAATTTGAGGGAGCAAGTACCCAAAGGAAGGTGTTGAATAGGACTTTTCCTTTCCTGATTCTTGCTAAAGGAGCTGCGAATGTACTGTACAGCAGACAGTGTTATTCCTGTTAGGGACAAAACATTTCTCCTTCCTCTGAACACCGTGGAGCTCTGGGAGCTCACCTGGGATTCAGGGTGTTTGTTTCCCGTTGGCACACTAAGTTCAGTCATAGTAAATGACAATGTAAGTGTTAATGAAATATGCATATCAGATAGAAACTACATGGACAGGCAAATCCAGCTCTTTAAGTATCCATATTATTGCTATAAATCATAAATTTTCAAATTCACTAGAAAACAAAAGTCTACTTGTAATACAAATGCAAATATTTTGGTCTCTTAATAGGGGATTTTTGGTCTTACACTGTGTTAAGATTAGTGTTATGTTACTGACTTAGATGGAGTCAATCCTGATGTGTGCAAACAACAGGAATTTAGAATGGTCTGATTACTTTTTTTGACACTTTTAACATATACATGGTTTCACTGTCCAGAAAGATGAAGAAGGAAGCATTCTTACTTTAGAGGTGAACCCATGCTGCTGTATGTCTGTTCTTTTTACTGTGTCTCAAACAATAACTGCTTGAGTTCAGGTTAGAGGGAACCTGGCATATTAGTAGCTGACCTGGTCCAGTCTCCCATCAGAGCAGGGCTAATTTCAGCATTAAGTTGCTCAGGGCTTCATCCAGTTGAATTTTGAAAGTCTTCAGGAAGGAACAGTTGAGGAACAGAACAGAAAGTTCTGTTTGAAACAGGCTCTAAATTGGCAAGTAAAGAAATTCATCTACAGTGTTATAGGAGACAAGAATTCTTAATGTTTTATGTGGGTCTATCCCTGAGGTGTCACCCATCCAGCTGAGCTCCTCATGCCGAAATCCTCTGTGTTGTAATGAGCTTTGATATTAGACTGTGACACATTGCCTATTGAGAAAACAAAACTCCTTCCTCATTACCTGCCCTGCTGCCTCACATTAAGCTTTCCTGACGTCAAACCGAAATGTTTGTAGGGTTGTAATTATGCACAATTCCAGCAGCCCCCCCGTTTCAAAGTGATGACTCGGACTTTGGAGTCTCCTGGTCTGCCCCTTGCCGTGGTTAAGGTACTCCTGGCCCTTGGCAGGTGGGGATGAACAGGATCAGCCAGGCACAGGCACAGGGGCTGGGCTGGCACTGAGGCTGTTGGCACCTGAACTTGGCTTCCCACAGGTATTCCTGGGAAGTGCCTGCTCTGGGCCCGGATCCAGCAGTTCATTCCATGCTGGCCAAGGGCAGAATCACACAGATTTAGCAAAACTGCTGCCGAGGGACTCACTCAAAATAAGTGCTTATATTTATTCCCTACAGAAGGCCAGCTCTCCCTTGCAGCATTTAAGTTTTGGAACACGAGTAGCAGCAGTAAAAATTTCCCCATGTCTTGTCAGCTTTATAGAATGGAGACTGAAATGAGAAAATTGTATTGTTGATGCAGCTTTTGAAAACGTAAATACTCAGAAATATTCCTTTGAGTAAATACATGTATTTCTTTCGAAACAGTAATGTTTTGATCGGTGATTGTTTTCTCTATGTGTCCTGCATGTCAGTGCCATATTCAAACCTTTGGAAACATTTAAGCATGCTGGAGAGACCCATTGATGTCAGCCCATCATTAGATCTTTAACATGTGTTTGAGTAGCTTAATATGGCTGTAACTAATTACATAAATTGTGGCTAAGCAGTGATCACATATGCACGGTACAGCCAGCTGTGGCCTGTTTCATTCCCTGTGGTCATTAGCAGATGTTTAACTTGATTAAGGAAAAAAAAAGTGTACACAGTGTGTTATTTAATGTTGTCAAACAACAGAGTTAGAACAGGAAATAAAGTGACTCTACCAGCTTGCTTTGCTGATTGATAGATATTTTTTTGTCCTCTGTTGACACTTAGAAGGAATTGTTCAAGTATTTTAATCCCCTCCAAACTGACAACACAAATGCACACTACAACTCACACAAAGTGTCACTTGGAGAATTATATAAAACTTTTGAAGGTTCACTGACCCTTTTGGTCTAAGTCAGCTCTGGATCATTTAAAGGATTTACACCATTTTTAAATTGATGCAAGTGAGCACAAAATCATTTTGTTCCCTGCTGTTCATTGTCCTGAGATGGTTTCAAAGCAAATGAGCTGTAACTCAGACTTACAGGTCAATAAGACACTGAGATCTCTGGTCAAGGAAGACACTTAATCAAATGCCTAATTTAAACGTGTAATTAATTCACTGTACTTCGGAGAGCTGAATCAAAGAAGTCCAAGATGCTTTTTATTAACTCCTCTTTCTCCAGACTAAAAACAGGATGATGATTTTATCTTGGAGATAAGTGCTTTGGATGCTTGTGCTTTGTGTCTCAGTTGTCTCATGTTGCAAATTATTTTGGCAGATTTGTGAGATGAATTATATAATCTGATTTCATCATTATGGTTTGGGGTTTTTTTGAGACTCAAAAAGAATGTATAGTATGGAAGAATGTGGGTTTTTTTAAGTGTTTTTTTTTTTTTTTTTGAGATTGCCAGGAATATAGGCAAAATTTAACACTCAAGGGAACCTAATAAGCAGTACTGCTAGCTGTGCTAATAGTTTTCTGCTGTTAATGGAAATATTTAATTCAAAACTGTTATTCACACACATTCTGTGACTGCTCATTTCTTGCCGAAAGTAGCGATGCTTTAATTCGCGCACTGTGCCCACTAGATGGCAAGCGAGCTATGCACGATGGAGGGGAAGAAACATCATCTACACGCACAAGGCTTTCTCGAAGTGCTTTATAATGTAACAGGACAGATATTAGCGGTAAGCAAATGAAACAGCACTTATATTGCTCAGACACAGCCTTGGAATTTTTTCCTCAAGATTGTAAGTGCTGTTCGTATGTTCATGTTGTTGAAACCTAAATATGCCTTGGGATCTGTGACTTTATTTTGGAAGTCAGCCCTAGCAGCAAGCCAACATCCTGGTGAAACTCCTGTTATAAACTCCTAATCCATTTAGGTTCCAAGGGTTTATGACTCACGCTGAAAACACAGTGTTTTAAATACCTACCTGTTTGTTATCCTCCCTTTTGTCATCTGTCAGCTGGGGATTAACTAACAACAGGTGTGCACTGCTCCAAAGGGATAAACTGCCTTTGCCTGGGGCTGAGTGTGAAGTGTGCAGCTAAACACAGACCTGCACACCGCTGGCCTTGGTAATGTCAATACACTGGGTATGAGAACCAGAGGAGGAATTGCCAGTGTTTGTCATGGAGTGGAACACAAAGGCCTCAGGTGGATTGTGATGCTGTTGCTGGGCTGGGAACTCAACGTGCACCAGGTGTAAAGCAGCACTTCTGTGAGTATTTGCAGATTATAACATAAATTTTTATGCTGTACTTTTACCTCTTCCTTTTTCCAGCTGGGAAAAGATGGACTAAGTACATAATACTGGTAGTTTGATTGTACTTTAAAAGTGACAAAACTCCTAGAATGTCATTTCCACATTACAAAGAAACTTGCAGCTCATTAACCCCTCTATTTTATGCAGCCTTGCTGTCATGGAGAATTACTAGAAAAGTGTTCAGGGTAGATTGTGTTAATAATAAACTACTCAAAAGATTACATCATATTCTTCCTGCATTACCATTTAGTTGTGAACATTTTTAGGAGCTGTACTGACACCCAAAAGTGTAATCCATTTCTATTTTTTTCGGTAATAAAAATACAATTCCAAAACCATACATGGATATTTTTGGATGGAACCACACTGAAGTTTCTTTGTATGGACTCATTATGAACCTGCCTTCTCCTCTTCTGTTCAGTTGCTGTTCTAGGAAGCTGCTGAAGTAGAATCTAACACTGCTCTGCCTGCCCACTCCTTGTTTCTAGACACCCACTGGCTGGTGACAATACTAGCAGTGTTCTCCAGAAAGTGCATGGGCAGTGATGGGTAATGCAGAGCCAAGCAAATCCTGGGAGCAGCCGTGCAGCCTGGGATGGATGTTTCTAATCCTTCCTGTCCCAGGGGCCTGGGCAGCCCGCTGTGTGCTCTGAGGGTGTCTCCTGGCAGGCCCAGAGCAGTGCTGACAGTTTCTGTCTCCACTTGAGGTCCTGCACCTTGCAAAATATCTGAGCAAGGAGGTGGTTGGAGGCTGTGACTGTTCTGCAAAGATGGGAAGATGATGATTAGATCAGACTGGCAAAAGGCAGTCTCAGAGATTTGCAGGAAGAGGATGATTGATTAATCACTGTCTGAAAGGTGATAGCTCTGGGGTCAAACTAGACTTCCAGTGACACTGAGATTGGGAGAATTGCACGGTTAGGGAAGTTCAAGTGATCACAGGTGGCTTTCAACTCCTGATTAATTAGCTTAATTGAAGTCAGTTAAGTTCCTATGAGTTTCCTGAAAGAGCTTGGCTTGACATTCGTCATTTCTGCTCAGCTTTCTCATTCGAAAATAAAATATGTGGGCTGTATCACAAGGAGAGATTCTCAGCCTCGAGGCAAAGTGGTGTGGGATGGCTCAAATCCACCTGGCTCCTGGTGGGTTTGCTCCAGGACATACTGGCTGCATCCCTGCTGGCCAACACTTGGTTTGGGTCACTGCTGGGCTGGGTCACCAGTCGGGCTGGGAACCCTTAACCAGTACTTTGGTTTTTTGGTTCAAAGTGCCCGATCTAATCTCAGGGTTGTGTTGCAGCCTGCCTGTGGCATTTGCATGGAGTGATAATGCCGGTGCTCAGTGTGTGCCCTGGGGCTCGACAGAGGGTGTGAGAGCCAGAGGGCAGACTGGGGTGTTCCAGCAGCAGCTGGATCCGATGTGGCTGGACATGTTTGGCCTTTAAGCAGCTCCTTGCAATGAGCTGTTCTCGGAGTGCAGCTCAAATTTCGATTGAAAGGTGAGAGAACAGCCAAGGAGATCCTGAGTGTAAAGTGATGTGTGTTTTGTGGGTGATCAGGAGGGCTGGAGTGAACTAAGGAACTGATTTGCCATCCTGACCTGACACAAGAAGAGAAAAAAGCAATTGGCTTCCTGTAATGGTGCAGAGGGCACTGGCTTCCAGTGGGGTTCTAAGGCAGAATTCTTCCATGTTATTAAGTGGATTATTAGAGTTACAGGTAACTTACAGGTAAGAGTTGTCTGGGTTGTGATTCCATACAGACATTGCAGATGCTCAGTTGCGTGGCTTCTGAGGAAGAAGCTTTTTACTATTATTTTGTCCTCTTCACACAAGGACTATAATCTCAGTTTCAGGTATTTGTGGGGATATTTTAGAACTCACTGTCCTGGAAGCAGAGAATCTAGTTTCTGGATGCAGGAGATATAGCAAACTGCTCTGTGCTGCACATGACTGCCACTCCATTCTAGAAGTCATTGAATTGAATATCAAGGTAACTTCAGGGGTTTCTAAATGTTAAATTTAGAAATGTTAAATGATCTGTTAAATTTTAAGGCTCTCGTTCCTACACAAAGCCTGCACAATACTACTTGTCCAAACTAGGAAAGAAGGGATGTAGTGGATCTTCTTTTGACCACAAGATTGATGTCTTTCTCCTAAATTTGGGCCAGAATTTGGTTGAACTAGAATTAATGAGAGTTTTTGATTTAATTTAGTGAAACCCAGCTTTCATTTTCATTCTCTTGAGTTTTTGTTAAACCTCAATAATGTCAATTTTTAAGAGAGAAAACAATTACTCAGGAAACTCTTACACTGACAGGATTTGTGAAACAATTTGATAATTTGGCTCCTAAAATATTGGGAGTTTGCTGTTGTACATGACTCATTTGTATTAGCTGCTCTTCATCCACCTATTGGTTGTGCTGTGTAGATGGAATTTCTTTGTAAACCTGTTTTTCATTAGTATCATGGAACACACGTACTTGTAGCTAAAGCCTTATATAAAGTTTTATATCTCTGCCCACATTTGTTACTATCGTAACACTGCTTAGCAACTAAAAGTAAATCAAAAGAACAATAGTGAAAACCCACTCAAACCCCCTCTTTACAATGGAGGCAAGGGCCTAAGCTACAAAATTCAGATATCAGTTAATATCTGAAATTTTTAGAAATTAGATTTATGCTTTTAAATATGAAAAGTCATTAGAGTGATCTGGTTCTGCTTTTGGGTGTTCTGTGAATAGTATTTACAGACCAAGACACAAGGCTGAACCAAAAGTATAACCATACAAAGTAATGAATTAAAAAAAAGGGACAATTACGATTGTCTCCTTTTTTGGAACACCCAGAAAAGATGTAATATTGTACTATGAGTTTATTCTAGATCAGTATCCTAAGTCCTCTTCCTCCCCCAGATGACAGAACAGATGGTTCATCTCTCTCCTACAATTTCTGAATCCTTCAAAATCCTCACTGTGAGCAGCTGGGTCTTTCTTTCAAGAAGTCCTGCACCTCCAGTCCATTTTAATTTCAGCTTCATGACTAACTCTTCAAGTAACCCTGCAAGTATTAACCTGCTGTGTTGATTTTTCTGGAAATTACTAAGGGATGAGATTGTGTGCAGAATTATCAGAATACTGATGAAAATATCAATACAAGTAGTTCTTCTTCAGCACTGCAGGAGAAATACACAGGGAGAAAATGCAATATTTTATTAGCTCTTTGTTAGTAGACAGTGTGGGCCAAAGCCACACCCCTTCTTCAGCAGCAGCACAGAGTAGCTGAAAAGGCAAACAGTGGCTAAGTAGGAATCCCACTTACATAGGAGGAATGACTTGATAATAGACATCCACCAGAGCACCTTAATGTAAACTTTTCTTCTATTAGTTGAAATTTCTGAGCAAAACAAGAGTTGGAAATTTGGTTTTGCTTCAGAGATAGTCTCAGCTGCCAACACAGTCCACCAAGAAAGTGGGTAGCAGCATATGAATTAGGGCAGTGCTGTGGCTCGAATTCTGTTTGATGTTAATGCTGCTCTGACTCACAGTGTGATGCTGATTTTACCAGGGCTGTGGTGGAGTTCCAGGTCTGAAGATGGAACTCCCTGGGTACCACTCACCTGTAGCAGCAGGTACAGCTGGGGTCAGGTGCTCTTCGAATCCTGAGCACCTTTTTCATTGTGCCAGTCTCATTCTATCTCTTCAACTTTCAGTTTCTCCTGTCCCAGCTCCAGGTTCTATTTACCAGTATAACAGAATGAAAATATCGTATAAAATAAAGCACATACACACAACCCAACAGAGGTCCTGTTTCCCATTCCCAGCTCTCTAACTTTATGTTCCCTTACTCCTTGCCTTTCCTGCTCATTTTATGACTTTTTCCCATCTCAATTTCTCTCTGCAATCATTGATTACAGATGTTATATTTCCCATATCAAATTTAGGGCTATAAAAATAGGCCCTATAGGCCCTAGTGCAGAAAGTATTTTAAAGGGAGGCTAATTTTAGTTGAGTTAGTGAGGTTATGTGTTAGAGTAGTGCCACATTCATTAATTTTTCTACAGGGAGTTGCTGGTGAAGTTTCTTATTTGTACCCTCTCCCTCTTTCCACTATTCATTCTCACCTGTTTTCTGAGATTGTAGTGACCTTGCAGAAATATAATGTGACCTAAAAGCTCACATTCATTAGAACATGATTATCATGAAGCAAGAGGTCCAGCAGGGACATTTTAAATGAGAATGTAACATAGGTGGCTTTCTACTTTTATGAAAGTGTGAAAATTCGAGTTCCATTTTCATTAAGTTAAGGGAGGTAGCTCTGCAGTATGATCGGTGTGCCTGCTGTAGAGTGCTGTGAAATAAGCCAGAAGCAGCATCCTTCCCACTACTTCCTCCTGCTTTTATTGATTTAAGTGGGGCTCTGGGGTATCTGATCCTATCCTGATGCCTGAAGATCTATTCACATAACTCCCCATGCATCAGCATGATATTATACCACTTGCTCTCCAGAGAAAATAATTAAGTGCATTACTAACGCATAAAATGCTCGAGTTAAAATGCTTAAATATTCCATTTGATGCAGTTATAGATAGCTTAGCGTAATAAGTGCAGTATCCTCTTAGTCAGAATGCCTTGTGTGGCACCCTCTTAGTCAGAATGCCTTGGCTTTCATCTCCGTTACAGGGAATACTAATTAATTAACAGTTGATTCCAATTTTGTCAAGGTTGCTGTGTTGTTATACTCTTAAACAAGACCAGAAGGTGAAAAAGGACTAAACTGTATATAAATTAAAAGTAATCATCAGAGGTCAGTGCAATAGTGTTATTGCTTTGGGATTGCAGTTGTAGATACTGTGCTATCACACAGTTTCTAAAATGAGACAGAAACTTAAACTATTGACTGACTTGTAGCAGAAGTTGCTCCTGGGGACATCAAGTTGGTTCATCCTAAGTGCAGCTATTATTGCAAAGAAAGTGAGAGTAATAACCAAATGCAGCCAGTGATGGAGCAGGTAATGGAATTCAGTCTTTCACTGAAGGAACTAGTGTGAAAATGCAATTGCAGAAGAGCTTCATGTCACACAGTAACTAGTGGATGACATGAAGTTCCCAGTATCCTGGCCAAGAAAGCCATCAAATAACTGGCACTTGTGTGTAAGTTACTGAGAGCTGGAACAGTCGATTCTTTTTCTGATTGTTTTGGGGTTTTTTTTGTGGGTGTCTGTTAGAAAGGCTAAATTATTGAAATTGAACTTTTACGTGAGAGATTGTTTAATTTTTGAAAAAAAGCCACATTTTTTAGGCCTGAAATTAGATGTCATGTATTACAATAAAACAAAATCTTTATATTTGGATTTCTCCATATTGTTTAAAAGAAGATAAAAATAAGGAATATTTTGAAACATTTTATCTTACCTAAATCAAATATTTTTCCTGGATGCAGTTCTGTTTGCCTGGGAACAGAACTATAAGTTCCTGATTTTTATTTTTTTTTTTAAATTTTTTTCTAAATGTTTGCCTTATTGTCTTGTTTTGCTATGGAAACAAGCATTTTAACCCTCTGAATAGTGGGAATACAAGTGAAATTCACTTTTTTATTGCAAAACACACGAATGTGTGTGTGTGTGTATTCCAACTGTATTAAACCCAGCCATTTCTAAACACAAAATCCACTTCAAAGACCACATGCTAATATTCATCCATCTTCATGATTCCTGTTATATCCCTTTCCCTCTACACACAGACGTTTATATAACAGTTGTACTGTGCTGGAAGGTGAACACTGACAGTGTATGAGGGAGAGAGACACGAGGAGGAGGAGAGAGAATTGTTCCAGCAGAGTGGTGTATTTTGACGGTGCAGGTACCCCCTCCATTCACTGCAGTCATTCAGCACAGCTCAGTGCTGGCTGATTCCAGGAGCTGAAACAGTGTCTGAATTCAAACATCATCCTTTAGGGGTTGGTAAGAAAATTCAACACACCCTGGCTGTGTTTCTCTGCGTTGTTTGCTGGGCAGGAGCACAGCTCACCCCAGCTGGCTCATCTGCTGGCAGCACTGCCTTCCTGGGAGTCAGGAAGCCCTGGGTGCTTTTTAAGGAAAATGCATCAAAGCCAGCAGTGCTGGCATTTACTCCAGTGTCACACATTTGTGTGCCCTGGCTCAGAGAGAAAACGGAAAATAGATGAAGCCACAGTCTGGTTGATCCACGCTTACCTGTCTCAGTGTAACTGAGATTTGGAGCAGATCCTGTGCTAGGGCAGCTTTACAGCCTGGCTCACTTTAGCAGTTCTGCACAGAGTATGACAAGCTATGAAGTTTTGTTCATCCTTTAAGTAGCTTTTGCATCGTTCTGTCTGTCCCCCTCCCTGATAATTTTCTCCCTTTGATGCTAATGATGGGCCAGAGAAACCTTATGCTAATTAAAATTTCTGGTCATCGAGAGATGTGCAAATGTAAGAAGAAAACTGATCTGCCACTGTTGATCTGAAGTGTAGAAAGCAGTGATGCATTACTGAGGTACCTTTCATCTCAATAAAAAGGAGGATTTCTTCAGGAGCTGCTGCTGTTGCTGCTTTTTCCTGCACTATTTTTCATCAGCATATTAAACCCCTTCTTCACACACTTTGTTCAGCTGTTGTTGAATAGCCTTCCAGGCTGTGTAAATTCAGGGGAGTTTGTTTTGGGGGAAAGTTGGCAAAATGAAGCTGTAAATTTTTGGAAGCATTTAAAGCGAGAGCAGTGTTGCAAGTTTCCCGTGGAGATTTAAGTCTGATTAACTTAACAGAACTGAAATATATTTTTCCATTTATATTCAAATAATGTTCATTGTTATTTTCTTTAATATGAATTTTTAAGAACTCCAAGGGGGACATTTCTCTACAGATATCTATCTTCTTTACAATAAACCCAAACATTGCCACTGACCTGGAGTATTTTCAAAATAAGAGAGCAGGGGAGGCAAATAAATGCAATTTCAGTCCCCCTTTACCAGTCACCTTTCACTGTGCCAAATGTCACAGCTGCCACTGACTTTGAGGAACCCTAGTCTTCAAATGTATAAACTCTGGATATAACATTTATTTTGATTTTGTTCCAAATTGGCAGTGAATGCATTTCGGTTATTCAGGAATATAATGTCAGAGTCAAAAAATGTTCTGAGTAAACTTAGCTGTAGTGTAGGCTCTGCTGTCTAGAGTTGTGATCCTAAAACCCTCTGAGGCCTTGGCTTTGGGACACCTGAAGTTGCAGTTCTTTTGTTCGGAAAAGTGTTGCTATCCATGAAAAATACTTTGGATTTATCCTTACCAAATACAAGGATGGGATGAACTCGATCATAATATTCCAGTGATCCATGAGGTCAGCTGTGAGTGGAGAGCCTGTCAATCTACACCTTATCACTGGAGATGTTTCTGGGTTTTGTCCAGTTCCTCAGTGCTTATCCAGCAACTATTTTACATAAATGCAGAAACAATGGATCGTCTGAGCACAATAATTTTCTCTTACAGCTCAGAGTTACTTCACCTTGAGGCAGGACTTGAACCTGGGTGTGTTGGGTGAGAGCTGTAAAACTGTAAGTGGAATGAGCACAGTGTTTCCAGCTTGTTTTTGGGTTTGTTTGTTTGTTTGTTTTAAGGATGTTTGTAGCCCTTTTCTCTGACTTTTGTGGAAAGGAAACCAGCAGGTCTTAGGAGATGGCAGTTCTTCGAAAGGGTGAGAGAAGTACCTCAGTATCCATCACCTCTTTACTCAATTTTCATGAATCCTCTGTAATGTCAGGGAAGAAATCAGGCTTCAAATCTGTATTATGGAAAATTTCTAGTGGAAGTTTCTGTAGAAATCTTACAGAATTTTTCAGAGTAACAGTGACAGCAAGACCACAACTTGCTAGAGATTGATGGGTCCTCAGGTTCTAGTCATCCTTCTAAATGATAGAAATTTGTCTTGGAAGAATATGAACAATCCAAAAAAGCAGTTGAGAAGATCATAAAAAGTAACAAAAATCTATTTTATATGTATTTATGAGTGATTTTTATATAAAGTAATCCAAAGGACAAACCCACATAGCTTCTGTAAAGGTAAATGATGTCTTTTCTGCCATGAATTCTTGAAGGATTTGATGAAACAGAATAAAAGAGAACTGAGAGCTATAATATATTTAGACGTTTGAAAGGTTTTTGCTGTAGTAACTCATTCAAAGTTATTAAGGAAAATTGGAGCAACTAAGGCAGGGGGAAAGTTGAGCAAGGTAGGAAGAGGTAGGAGACACAAAGAGCAAGTCTTCTGACTGGGAAGGACTAGAAAGAAGTCAAATATTGGGGTTATTTGAGGCTTTGTGCACCAGCTGATGTATTACTATGTTATCTGCCTAAAATAATGGTGAAAAGCAGGGTGTCAATACATGGTAATGCCATAAATTTATATAAATTAGGCAGTACTAGAAAAGATTACTAAGGGCTCCGGGAGAATGTAATAGAACTTAGTAATAAGATGTCAGATTAAATTCAATTTAGATAAGTGCACAGGAATTAAAGTATAAATCACTCCAGTGTGTGCAGTTCTAAATTAGTCCTTAAGAAAAGTGCTTGATACTATAGTGGAATGTTTGAAAAGCAGTATTTTGATTATGTAAGTACAGACTATAGTAAAAAGTGCAATAAAGGCATAGACAGTTTAAAATGCTATGGGCTGTGTTCTTGCACTTGCTGATTATTGATCACTGATTATTGTGACTCTATAAAGTATTCCAGGCACACGAGGCTGTGCCAGATTCCAGTGGGCTTGGTACAAACACACAAGTCCCATTCACAATGGATGGCTTGGCAAGCTGGTACTTGGCCTGCAGATTTAAAAATTAAGGTTCAGATGTTTATGTAAATGTTTGTTCTTTTTGCCCCCAAAATAAAATAAAACCCCAACAAAACTATATTGAGGTAACTTGGCTTTTCCAAACCTGGTTGTTCTGACACCAGAGCTGTGAAATTTGAGAGGGGTCTCTCCTTTCAGATGTGACTTGTTTCCTTTCTTTCAGTTCTTGGCTCCTGAGTGGACAGAGAGCCATTTGACCTTTCAGTCTGTGGACTTCCACAGCCAGACAGAAAATATATCACCTTGCTGTTAAAGCTTCAATCGCAGATAATTGTAATCTTTGAACTGGAAAAATAGGTCTATTCTGAAAATGGTATTTATGGTTTTCTATTAGGCAAACTAGATACAATAATAGGCTGTTCACAGTTCCCCAGATCAGGAAAATTTAGACCCAGCTGGGGGATGCTGCAGTCACAGGCTGTGGGCGCTGTGGTGAGCACAGAGTTGTCCTCCTCAGCCCACTGAGGCTGGGCCCAGAAGGAAAACATGAACAGAAACACTAATTCTGCAATCTGTTTATTTGGGAGTTATGTCAACAGGGAATTCACTGGTCAGGAAGCACAGATAGTCCAGGGATCTGGGAGTGCAACCTGCATCTTTCCTTCCCTAGCTGAGTTCCAGTATGAAGGGCACTCCTGCTGCAGTTGGATCCTGCAGAGCTGTGGGCAGAGTGGCAGCATCTTTACATATCCTTTCTGAATTGTAATTAGCTGGGAACAGGCACTGAAGCTTCTGAACCTCTCAAGCTTTGCTGTTCAAAACATGGGTGTTTGAATTTAGGTGCTTGTATTTTCTGAGTGCTGCTGGGGAACAGATTTCCGAGTTGTATTGGATCTAACCAGGCTGGGGAGCCTATTTCTGTAAAGATGTGCAAGTTCCAAAATGTCAAACTGCATGAGCAGGGTGTTCCCTTACAAGTGAAGAGTAATACTGTAAGCACCATTTTTCACTTTCCAGAATGAAATGATGGCTGAATTCGTATTCCTGAATACTTAAAAATAGCAGCTCTAAACTAAAACCAAGACTGGGAAATCTCAGCCCACCTGATGGAAATCAGTATTTTCCAGCCTTGTTTAATTCTGCTGCTTTCCTGAAAGCACTGGAAACTTTGGTGCAGAGGGTGAGAGCAGGATATCACCTGCAAGACTCAGAGACTTGTGTGTTATGATGAAAATTCTGATGAAAACTGTTCATTGTGGCTGCTCTCAAGTGTCTACAGTAAGGCAATTTATGATTAACTAGCTGTGGATTTGATCATAAGTCTTTTCTGAATTCTCTAATAGTCTGTAGTGTAGTTGACTGCATGCTGGATTTTTGCTGACACTGGTGTTTTCTCCACTGTTTTATCAATCCCTGCCCACTGTGTAGAAGTGTTGAAGAGGACTTCTGCTCTCTGCAACTCTTCAGCAGTCTTTGCATCACCCTTGTACCTCTTATTCAGCGTGAAATATTCCCTTTCAGTATCCTTGTACTTGGGCTCCAGTGAGATCGCTCACCTTGTCACCTGTTAATTCGAAAAATTCTGTATTTTAAAGAGAGGACATTGATCACTTTATTTCTGTGTTAATAATAACAACTACTGTCAAATTATCATGGATAAAGGATGTCTCTGTTGGTTTTTTTTTCATTGCTGGCAAGACAAGTATGCTTAGTCACTGCAGTTAATTTTGGTTTTGGTTCCGGAGCCTCACAGTGAGTAATCTCAGTCTCTATTTTTGGTTGTCTCTGGAGATCTGAAAAAATTTGGAACAGTTTTTAAAGTAAGGTGTTGGTGTCATCTTAAATGACATTGGTTGCCTTTTCACATAATTTTGATGAAATCCTTCGCTTTTGTACTTTGTCTCACCAGTGCAGCTAAATCTGTCATTCACTCCCAAATGATACATGCCCAGCTTGCTTTGCAGCACAGAGGATTAATATAGACTGCTCACTCTTCCAGGCTTTAGTACTATCTGGGGGCAAAAAGAGTTTCCTCACTATCTGTTTCCAGAAGTGTTAAAATGTTTTACAATTTCAGTCTTTATACATTGTCTTCGATAACTCCGTTGTGAAACTATGGAAGCAATAAATCCTTTCTATCTTTAATTGAAATCCTTTGATATCACTCTTTGGGACAGTCTGCACTTGGCAGTTATTTGCACATGTTCTTGTAGTTTCTGGTCTTTGTCCTTCAACACTCATGGCCCCCAAATCCATCTTGAGTGGTCCCTGTTTGTCTCCTTTCTATTTGCTACATCACGTTGGATCCTTTTTGTCTTTAGACTCTGTGGAAATAATTATTGTGCCTGTTCGAAGCAGTTCAGTTCCTGTCCTTGCCAACTCCAGTGTGCAGTTCCTGCTCTGTGCAAATTAAACCAGCACTACTCATCAGACCAAAGCCCTGGTCTGAGTGCTGTTCTGGCTGTGCAGTCCCAGCAGTGGCTCAGTAAGGCTGGACAGTGAGATGTTCTCCAAGGAGGCAGCAGAAGTACCCAGAGACTGCTGAAGTGCTGGTGCCAGTGGTTGCACTTTCATCTTTCCAACGTGCTAGGTTTGGGTTGGTTGTTTTTTTTTTTTTTTTTTTCAAGGAGAACTTTATGAGAGGTTTTTTAAATTTAAGAATTGTTCAACTTTTGTACCCAAAAAGGATTTGCAAAATGGCAACAGTTGTCTGAAACGTGAGGTTTAAGAAGTTTCTCTTTGTGTTTGTGTGGTTTTTTAAATTTTTTTTTTCTTTTTTTTCGCATTAAGATAGGGTTGTTGTATAAGATATGCCATGTGCATGATTTCCCTCTATATGGAGCCTTTACAACACTACAGTGTAGGCAGGGAGGGAACTTCTTTCCCTTTGCAGCCTCTTCCAGTTTGATTTTCAGGTAGCACAGAAATGTAGCTCTGTTCCTGACCAAAACAATGTGTTGTACCAACATGATCTATACAGTTATGGAATTCTGGATGTTTTTAAAATCATAAACAATATCTTTGCTATTCACATTCTACTTTTTCTTGTACAACCGAAAACACCTCCAGCAGAAAAACTCCACTAAAACATTGCAAGAAATAAAGTATAGTAAAGTAAAGTACCCAGTAACTGGGATGGATATGACTGCAGTGAGAAAAGGATGCCATGGCTCCTTAGGGATTACCCTGTTTATATTGCTTTTAAGTCACTGAACATGTCTGTGGTGAAATATAGACTTATATTTACAGAACTCCGAACAGTATCTAACTGAGTTTCAGACTTATGTAGTTAATAAAAGAGCCAATTCTCTTCAGACAGCCAAGAATTCTTATTAAATGTATAAGTTTCATTTTAGGCAGCAGGTTTCTACATACTGGGAGCCTGAGGGTGAAGCAAAAAAAAACCAGGGAGCTTGTACATGTTTGCAAGTGTAGTGAGAAGGGAAAACTTCTGTTTGTGCTGCCAGGGCTTCAACTAGTTTAGTTGTCAGGTGGGTCTTTTCCCCTTTAAGAAGGGCAGGTAAGAAATACAATTTAAAGAGAAAGCATTTTTCTTCCTGTTGCTCTCAAGGAGTTAATGTGCTTTTAATTAGGAAAAGCACTGAAGGAAGGGGGTGGATGAAGGAGGGAGTGGGAATGAACTCTCGTTTCTTAATGAAAAATTTTTCTCTGTTGTGCACAAAGAGCAATAGAAGTTCTCCTGAGAATTTTCCCTAGAATGAACAGGACTGGTTGTAGAGATGATGCTGTGAGGAATGAAAGAACAAGGTGTGAATTAACAAAGCCTTTCAGTAGTACTTTGTAGTGAGTGCAGAAACTTCTTGTTTCTTTCACAGTTTGAAAACTAAGGCAAAGAGAAGTCAAACAACTTGAATATAGCACGATTTTTGTGTCAGAGCAAGAAAGTGAATCCAAATTGTTGATACTTAAAAATATCTTCCATCCCACAGAGAAAATAGCTTTTTTTAATGCTTGGAGGTGGTAAAACCGTTGACATATTTGTGATAAAGTCCATGTAGTCCACGTTGTCTTATTTAAAAAGCAGAACTGAGTCAAATGAAGTGATACAATAAAAGCTGCAGTTGAAGTAGGCTGATCTTCACAGCCATGCCAGTGTACTTGTAAAACGTACTAAAATCAGATTTTTTTTTTTTTTTTTAACTTGATTTCAGTGTATCACTATAAAAACACTCTCATACCTGAGTGGCTGCTGGGAGCTTCGCCATTCAACTGAACTGCTTTCATTTCAGGCAGATCAGCCCTCCTGAATTCTGCTTTGCTTTCTTTTGTCTAAGGGAAGGCCAGCAATGCTCCCTCATGAAGGCAATCCCAGACAGCAGGAGGGCACTTGGAAATGGATGTTTTCCAACTGCTCAGCCTGCCCATTGAGGTAGAAGTGACCGCAAATTTGATATCAAATAAGTTGGAAATGCATCTGTATCTCTGGCACTTCTGCCTAAGGCTGGATGCTTGTAGGTGCTCAACACAACAGGAGTTCCTGAAGCAGCTGCTGCTGTGGATAAACACGTGTGAGAGTGTTTACCCAGAGTGCAAAGCTTAAACAGTGTTTTGGAACTGGATCACTGGTTCAATGGGATGGGCAGAATCACTGTTCTGATGCAGACTTTATAGAGCAGAATTCAAACTTTAGGAAAGGTGCAGAGCCTCATGGAGTGATTTGCAGAGGAACTGGATGTGACAATGCTAGTCAGTCTAAAAAAAAAAAAAAATAAGAGCCCACAAGTTAAAACAGTGGAACAGCTTTTCCTCAAAGTGAAATGATGAAGACAAACAGACGAATGTAGGAGGAATAAAATAAATCAGCTGTTAACACTCTCTTTGAAAGCTCTTTTAAAAGAGAATAAAATTACTTTTTTAGTGCTTTTTGGGTTTTTCATCCTTTTAAAGAAGAAATTAAAATGTCTATCGGTTCTGTACATTTTAAAAATGCATTGCCCGATTCTGGGAGCACTTTCACATTGTGATAAGTGTTATGTCAAAATGATGACTGTCAGTTGTGAGAACACATATCCTTCAGCCCTATTTTTAGCAAGTGCAACAAGATGACTTCACTGGCATCAGCTCTCACGACTTTGGCCTCCACTACAAATCCATTTCGTGCAAAATTCTGGGGAGGAAATGGGCTTCGTGCACGGAACAGAAAACAGAAATATGGGTCAGAGACTGTTCCAGTTTGGTGGTTCTGTGTCAAAAACAGTCTGCAGTTTTCTACCTAGACTTTTCAACTTGAAAGCAGCATCTATATTTGAGCTCTGAAGCAAAAAAGAGCACAGAATAAATAGTGCTGATATAAGATGCTTAATATGTCAGTTCACCTAATCAAATGATCCCATAATCTCTTCCAAATCCTAACAGAGTGTTTCTGACCTTATCTCCTGCCTATTTCTGCAACAACTAGTATTCTTTTTGGCTCTGAGTTCCAAACCTGATTTCCTGGGTGTTAAGCAATTGCAGCAAGTGTGTAGTTTTTTAGGTCTGCCTTGCCATGAAGATCCTGCGTGCAGGATGCAAATTCATAGGCATGGGAGTAAAATTAGGGATCCAGACTGCTGTTCTGAATAAATGTAGAACAAATGAAGTAACTACAGCTCAAGGCAGAATCAAGACTTCCCCAAGGTTCAGAATGGGTGTATTGCTAAGGTCTCATTTACTTCAGGTGTAGGAAGAGTACATTTTTAGTTTTAAAATAGAAAAAACTTTATATTTCTTGAAAAAAAGCATTGAAGATCGAGTATTGGGCAGTAATCTGCTTTTTTGCTCTATCTCCTAATCTCACAAATTGATAATTAATTGCACAGTTGCTGCCAAATCATTAAGGAGTGGAATATTTTTACCTGCCTTGGGATAATCATTTTATTTTCTGTTGCTACAGCCTACTGCAGGCTTACAAAACTTGAACAGCTTAGAATTACTTTTTTGTCTTCTTCATGTGTGTTTGTTTTTTTTTTTTGGGGGGGGGGGCGGGTAATATCTCTTCTTTCAGTTTGTTTTTGGTGCAGTGTAAGACCCCTTGCAGTATTATTTTAAAATTTAGGGTATTTTAGCCAGTTTCAGTCTCCAGGTCTATTGACACTGTTCAGGTGTGTCACTGAGGCTCATGAGCAGGACACATCAGTGGGCTTGCAGATGACTTTCCCAGGAAAAGGGCAGGGTTGTCCCTCTACACCAGCCCCCACACTGTTGTAAGCACTGTTGGAAAGCCACAGAAATCTGTAGAATTTCAAGCAGGATTTAATATGACTAATCATCATCCCCTTGGATTTGACTGACATTTTGGTAATGGCTTCAGTGCAGTAGAAATAAGCCTTTAAGAATGAAACATTTTCTGTATTAAAAGGACACCCTTGGTGTTACTGCAGCAAACCCAACAGGAGGATGACTCTGTTGTGCACTAAAATTAAAGAGCATGTGACAGGCAGGGTAACAGCCCAGGGTTTCAGCATTTACATGAGGATTTGCTAAATTCAATAAACACAAAGAGATCTAATTCTGATGCTTTCTAACTTGGCCATACCTGACTTTATGAGTCAATAATACTTTTCAGGACACACCATGTGTACATGATCTGGAACTGAAGAGGTGCCTTTGTCTGCCTAGCAGTGGTTTTTTTTCATGAGACAGTGCAATAATATACACAGAGAGTCTGGACTTGTTAAAATGTATCCTTTCCCCTGAAAATTACATATGATATCTTGTGTATGCTTTGAAAATACTAATGCAACATTCTTCTATGAAAACATAATAACATGATGTTTATTGACATGGAGATGTGACCTTTACTTTCCTTGATAAACAGACTTCCAACTACAGGACTCTGATGTTGTGTGTCCTGCTTGTTAATGGAGGAGATCTTAGACTGTTTTATCTTCTGAAATCCAAGTTCTTGTATATAAATTTCAATGCATAAAACTAATGTAAGAATAACTTTGATTACAAGATTACAGTTACTTACCTGTGTGCAGACTCATAATTTTTTTCATTATAATTTTATTGGTATCTTGTTCCTTATGATTCCTGGCTAAAATCCATCACTCCCCATCATTCTGTGGGGCCTTTTCAGGGCTACTGGTTGCTGTGTCTCAAAGTTTCCTTTTTCATTTTGTTCAGTAGTGTGAATTATGCTGAGATCTGTTCTCTGCAGCAAATTGCTTTTTTAGCATTTGGAACAATAAATGACAATAAAATGAGGTGAGTTTTCTAGCTGTGCAAGAAAATAATGTCATAGATTTTTCTTTTTAATTGAAAAAACATTTAAATACGTTTTAAAGCTTTTTTAGACATCTTGGCAGTGTGCAGTGTGTAGAAGCTAAAAGTATGTGACTCAGGAGAAAATGTGTTGATACTCATTTTGGAAAAAAATCCGGTTGCATTCATCCAGAGGCTGAGCTGGGACCCAGGGGAGCAAACAGAACTCTCTTCATCACACACGGGAGGAAATGTGCAGTTGATGTGAATTTTCAGAACTCACTTGGCTTCAGTGAAGCGATGCTGATTTATAGGAGCTGAAGAGTTTTGGTGGTTTTTTTTGTTTGTTTTGGTTTTTTTTTTGCACAGTGCTGGTGTTTTCTTTGTTTACTTAAAAACCAGCTGTGTTTAATATTGGCCAGAACAGCATAATCGTGTTCCCTGTCCTATATCCCTGCCTTCAGTGAAGTTCTTCTGGATTTGCATTAATGGAACTGAGATCAGTGTTTGGTTCAATATATGCAAAATACTGAGAGGAATATCTATATTTTTGGTTTTCTCACTGCTTTGAGCCACTTTCTTGGATCAAAGCTAGTTGAAAGCTGAGCTAACCAGATGGTTGGGGATTTCCCTGAGGAAGACTATCCTGGGGAGACACAGAACCAGGAAAAGAGATTACTGATTGGAGAGTTACTGAAAAGCAGTTGGCCAGAATGTGGTTGGGCACAGGTGATTTTACAGTGGAAGAATGACCTGGGGGGTTGATATAATGTAGAGCATCTCTAAATCTCTCCTTCACTGCACCAGGAATAATGGATAGAGGAGGGAATGTGTCCCCTCTTCTCCCAGCTCTATGGGGTGCACCTCAGCTTTAATGGAAAATTCAGTCTGAGGAATTTGGAAGTGTTCAGGGTCAGGCTGGATGGGGCTTGGAGCAACCTGGTGCCCTGTTCGTGGCAGGGGGCTTAGGACTACGTGATCTTTAATGCCCCTTCAACCCAAACCATTCTGTGATCCAAGTATTCTATAAATGCCAACAAAGAATAATACTCACAGTATTTTTTAATGGTTAAACTTACCCATTAAATCTCGAAGTCACAGTGTGAGTTTAATTAATGATGACCCAACAGCCTCTCCTGTGTCTACCCCAGACAGCACCTTGTTCTCCAGGAACATTGTGGCAGCTGAAATGTTTGAACAGCAGTCACTACGGGCAAAGGGCTGGCAGCAAACTTTCCAGTCAGGAGCCCACCCCAGCACAGCTGATGGTGTTTGTCACACTGTGGGATGATACAGGAAAACATATCAACTACAAATCTGACATATTTACAAGATTTTCTTTCTCGTACCATTTGCATTGTTAAAAATTGTGTCTGGATTTAGATGCAACCAGCCTGTACTTGTGGTGTTTATGTGAGTGGGAACTGGCACAGATATGAGAGCCCTGCCCTACATACAATTAACAGCACAAGAAAGAATTGGGTGGTTTGTAACTGGAGTAAAAGTAATTTATGAAAGTTCTATAAAGGAGTAATCCCTTTGGCTGCAGCAAACATCTAGAGACAATCTTGGCCTCGTGTCTTACTTGGTGGTGGAAGATCACCCTTAGAAAAAGGATTAATGTACATTTGAATATTTATTTATGTGGGGGTTTAATTTTTAGTTTCAGCACAGATAATAGTTGCTCTCAGTCAAAACATCTGTCTTAATACTTAATGAGAGTGTTTCTGGTTGTTGAGAAAACAGTGTTATGAATTGTGAGGGCAGAATAATCGTCTCTCTAATACAGCATTAAGAAATTCCCTGCACGGAGAAAGACAGATTTACACTTCCATTGTCTTATGTGGGTGTAAGAGATAATGGGAGTATAAATCTCTCTAGGATAATAAAATGTATAATTTAGAGTCTCTGCATAAGATGAATACCATACAGTTTTTTCTATTTTTTTTTTTTTTTTTTTTTAGTTCGTGGGATTAATATTTTCATGGGTTACAGTTTCTTTATCAATTAAAATAATCAGTTGACTGTAATATAATTAGAGGATTTTGTATTTAAAAAATAAATAAATTCAATGAGTCATAATTTTTAGGAAAAAAATTGTTCCTCAACAATTTTAGCGTAGACTTTCAAAACTCAGTTTTTATTCACTTTGCCAGGACTTTTTATTAGGTATATTTTATGATGGTGTTTGTAATTTAGGAGTTGATCCTTGTTAGAAATATGGTACCTTGTGATAATGAAGAAGTAGAAAAACAAGAAGAAAAAGTAATACAGAAAAAAGGAATGTTTTTTGATGTCAGTGTTAGCACCGGCTCCCAACATGCAATAAAAACACAGTGATTTTGTGAGGTACTTTGTATTATCAAGCCTGTTACCAGGTGTTCATACTTCTAAAAATAAAAGCTATTGTGTCAGTGAACTCTGTTCAGAGAGACTGAACATCAGAATCTCCTTAAAGCCCTTTGTTACTGCTTTGAAAGAAACCTTGGAAGGCAGTGGAATTAAGGGGTTGGTTACTGAACCAACCCAGAGGTCCCCAGCCCTGGTTGTCCTGATTGCTTTGGCTTTTCACCTCATTCTCTGTGTTTTAGTTTAAAAGGTGAAAGTAGGGGTCGTGGGGCAAAGCTGCTTGAGATCCCAGGGGATTTGGCAGAAGTACAAGTGTAACAGGATGCTGTTCCCTGATTTTGTTGCTAGGAGTTAGTGTTCAGCATCCTTGTTCTAATAAAGCCTCGTCCTGTTCTTAGTTAACTGCTTTGAGACTTTGCTTCTCACTGCATGGGATTGCAGGTATCCTTCAGTAGATGGAAAACCTGCTGCAAAACTCCAGAGGTTCCAGCTGTTGGGAAGTCCATTTTGTCCAGGAAAGAATAACTCAATTATTCTTCGTGTTTCCAAGCTCTACAGGGTACCCTGAGCCTTTCTGAGAGTGTCCCTCCACTCTGCCTTGCACTGTCTGTGTTCTTCATGTGACAGTGTCACTATTTTAGGAATCAGTTCTTAACAAAATTAACTCTTATCATCCAGTTACAGAGAAAAGAAATGCTTTGAAATTACCTGGCATGTTGTGGATGTTGAATTATTGCAAAGACAAATGTTTACCCCTCGTAAGCAGGCTTATGTGTGTAGGATTTCTGGCAGAGCTCGGTTAATAGGTTTAGGTAAACTGGAAATGCTGTCAGAGGCAAACAAATTCCTTTAAAGTGGAAGATGAGAATACTCTGATCTGCTTTTTAAATACTTTCACTGCTCATTGTATCCTATTTCCAGGAAAAAGATCAGACTATTTTTGTTCCAAATATCTACAATAATATGGAACATTACCACAAAGATGCTTCCAAACCACAGTCTTCAAGGTTTGAAAGTGCTTTTTTTTTCCCAGTTCTTCAAGCCATCTCTGTTTTAAGATTCTAAATTGCAGAGCTTAGTCTTTTAATCCATGTTTCTTTCTATGCATGCCCTAAATGTGTCAGAAAACTGCTGTACATCCTTTCTTCAATTCGATGCAAATTCTGCAGAAATTTCTTCTTTGGTAATGTTAAAGTTGAATAATAGTAATAGTTTTACTTGGCTTTTCAGCTGTACTGTATTGGGTTAAAAAAAGAAATTAATTAGGAAAGGCTTAATGAATATCATTGCTTTTCATTAGTTATGCCTCTCATTGTGATAATTAAAAAGGGGTTTGTTTTTGTACTGTGAGGAGACACACTGCATCAAGGCCAACAGAGTGTTTACAAAGGAGTGATAAATGAGCTCTGCACAGCCATAAAATAAAGTGCAGTGAGCTGCCATTGACTTGGCTTCTCTAAGTTTCTGCTATTACAGGTTTGTAATTTTACTTGGGAAATGGTGTAAGTTTATTTATATAAATGCTCGTGGTGTTGTTCATAATTGTGTCCAGGACCAGCACAGTGCATCATTGATCAAACCCCTTGTGACTTTGTTTTAAATCAAACGTGAGAAATTTGACAAGCCCATAGTTTTCTACTATAGATTTTTTTTTCCTGATATGCTCCAGGTATCAAAGTCAGAATTGCAAAAACATCAAAGAACAAACTCCAATTTACAAATCTGCCAATAACGGCAGCAGCATCATTCTGATTGATGTAATTTATTATAAGATTACATGAGAGAAGCTCAACACAAATGATTTCTATTGCAGTTGTTACTTATAGATTTTACAAGCAGGAACGTTTAAAATAATGATCATCTAATATACTTCTCTACAAACCACAGATAATAAATTTTCAGTTATTGGTTCAACTTGTGAATTGGTAGCTTGCATTGAGGTAGTTACTGTTGACAATTCTTTAGGTCCTTTAGTCAGGGATTACAATGTTTAATTTTGATATTACAAGCCTTGTGTTTGGCTGTTTTGAAGAACCCTTTGAGTTCAGTTTACCAAGCAAACTGTATTATTATTGTTCATTTTTTTCCATTCTATCCATCCTTATCCATTTGGAAATATCACCAGCCTTATTTGCATATTTGTATCAAAAGAATACATTATGTCATGGACTGATAATCAGTCTCTAGGTAGCTTTTCACCCTAAATAATTGATAATGACTTATTAAGAAATGTAGTATGAAGAAAGTATTTTGTCATTTGCTACTGCCATAAAGCTTCTGGGTATTCCTGTCTCTTGGAATCAGAAACTTCTGTGGTATTGAGTTCAAAGCTTAAAACACATTCAGAAATATGCTGTTAACAGTTTCTGCCATTCTGTTAGTGGGAGTATTTGATCTGACAAGACTGATCTTGTTGAGTACTATAGAATTAATCCTCTAAGAGTAACTAATAATCTTTAATCAGATATCTCATGATTTTCCTTGAAATCAATATTCAGGTGGGTAACTCACAGCAGTGCGAGTCACACTATTTAATCTTTTGAAATATTGACAGAACAGTTTATTCTAAGGGAAGGATATCTGTTTTCTGGAATTAAATGAACACAATAAAACAATATCTTGAGAACGGTCTAAGACGCCGTTTGTCTCCTGATGGCATCCTGCAGGAGTGGAGAGAACTGGTCTGGGTTTGACACTAGTTAAGTTTGACTCAGAAAGGATTCTTGGTGGGGGTTTGCTGAGAATGCTCTAGGACTTAGAGCCTGTTGCTCCTCTGGAGGTGCCATAACAATCTTGTGGCTCCTTTGACGTGCAGCAAAGCCCCCCCATTCAGCTGGGCTCCCAGAGCCAGGGGAGCTGCTGCTTTCCCTGGTGAATAGGTTTAGGGGTTTTTACAGATTGCAGAACATTTACAGATTTACAGGTTTTTAATACTAATGTTGGAGGTTTATGTTGCCATAATCTTAATTGCCAGGGTGCCTTTTCATGGGCAATTAAAACAAAACCTGGAGAAGAAGGGGAAGAAACCTGAGATTATATACTTGTGAGTTTGGATTGTCAACAGTAGCTGAAGCCAAAGTGCAAAGCAGAGACAGAGACCTCCCAGCACATGTTGTTCCTTCCTATAAGTGACTAACAAGTCCTGGAGCTGAAAAATCAACCACTTTTCTACACAGGTCTTCTAAAGTCTTGGTATCTGTTCCTGTGGCAGACTTGAGCAGAGCTGTGGTGGGACCCTCGATGGCTGATGTGTGACCTCAGCTCCAAACTCTGGAGAGGGGCACAAGGCTTTAAATTACAGCCACAGCCCTGATCCTGCAGCAGTTCTAGTCCTGAACCTTTTGGGTCCTGACAAGAAGATTGCTGTAACTTGTGTTAGTGTCAGAAGTACCGCAGAGGGGTTGCAGATTTTGGGAATGCTTTTCCCAGCTCTCTGCTCCGTGTTCGCTTCCTGCACATTCACTTCTTCCACATTTAATATTGGAGAAATCTTCCTCTGCAAAGTCTTCCTTGGGACAGCTTTTGGTTTTGTACCATAGCAAGTTTTACCAAGTTTTGAGGCACAGTGTTTTTCACAAAGATATAACGAAATTGGATTGTTGAAAATGTGTAATCGAAATCTATCTTATCATTAATATTTTGATTAAACATTAGTGAATACATACCCTTGTTCATATACACACTGCATTGCTTTGAATTATTTTAATGCAATAGTCATTTGGGTTGTAGAAAATAATCTTGTACATGACCTCAATTTCAGCTTGGGGAGTGCTTAGAAACATTTAATCAGATTTGTCAGATCAATGGAAAGAAGTTTGCATAATGCAGTATAAACAACTTGCAGTAGTATTACTTAAATCAGATGGGGGAGTTTAAATTGATTCTTATTTGTTGTTTACTGTTGCAGCTTTATTAAACTCCGGTCTCTTTTATAACATTATTTACAGAAGATGCTGTCCATGTTCTGTCCTGTTGCTGGCCTGTTATTTCCAGTTTTGAGCATTCTTACTTTAACCTGCCTTTAGTCTTCTAACTGGAGTAATTGTCCATTGTCTATATTTTAGAAAATGTTGGCTCATAACTCATCCCCAGGTTCAAAGTTAAACCCCAACAACCCCTTCATTACCCAGCCAGCTGCTGTCTCCTCACCTGCACCCTCACACCTGGCCGTATATTGAGTGTGTTCCTCATTCAGCATCTGCCCAAAGGCTTCCATCATCCTGCTGGGAACACACACCTGTCTTTTATACTGGGGGCTGTTCAGAATAATCAGATAGACATTTCGAGACCAAGGAACCCAGTCCAGTGAACTGCAGAGATGACAATCCGTGGCTGTGCGTGCACTGGCACAGCGTGCGGGGAAGGAAATCCGAGGGGAGGGGAGGGATTCGTGAACGCGCTGTGAGCATTCCCAGTTCCAGCTGGCCTGCTCAGCTCTGCTGTGTGGTGGTACCGACACATTTGCTTTGCCAGAGGCAGCTGAAGGTGCAGGCTTGTCTCTCACAGCTGCAGCTCTTTGCCAGATCACAGTTTTCTGCAGAGCAAACCCACGTGCCCTGGGCCCGGTCGATGTTACGGGTTCCTCCTTCGTGGGATTTTCTCTGCTGGTCATGGTGTGCTGCCCCTGGCACTGAGATCCACCAACACTCTCCCTCTGGGTGATTTCCTGCTTGCCTGCATCAGTGAGGGAAAGAGCTCCCTTTTCCTGCACCTTGAGCCGTCTTAGATAGTCACTGTGAGCTCCAGGTTCTTTCTGATATCTTATTATATTTGGAGGATGACTTTTTCATTCATTGTTCATGTGATGGAGGGGTAAAAGGGTGATTGTTTCTGAGCAATAATGAAGCCCAACACAGAGCATTCTCTTTCCTTTTTTTTTAAATTATTTTTTATTTTTCCTAAGGAAATGTTTCAGTCACATCTTTAGGCCAGTCCCTGATGCCCAGTGTAGATTTTGCTTTCCAGCTAAGTATAATTTGGTATTTTGCCAGGAGCATAGTTATCTGTAAAGTACCAGCTCTGACTTTTTTAAGAGATGCTTTGGGACTGTGTTTATCAGATCTGGGGAAACCATACCTTATTAAGCGTTCTTTTTTTCGCCTGCCTGAAGGTGGAAAATTTTTTTCTGAAGTGCATTAAATATGACAGGGCAACTAATTTATTTTTTTTTTTAAATTTATTCAATAGTAATCAGTAAACAGATACTGTCTCATACCCATTTAGCATGTTTTGTATATGCAGGTTGGTTTTGTGGAGGCAGATTGCTGTCAAGTTAGAAGCTTCAACACCATGATGATCTATTGACAGGAATTTGATCATGCAGTATTAGCTGAATCTGGGACTGAGTTTTGGCTCTGGCAATGTTATTAGTTGTGAGATAGTTGCTTTTTTTCCCCCTCAGCTGATGCTAACTGGCACCCAATTTGGCTGTGCATGATAAATAGCCAAGGGCAAGGTAGTTTTAGATTTCTATTCCATCATTTATATGAATAATTGCATTATGTTTGCTTTTTCCCTTTTATCTGTGAATCCTGTGTCCTTTCTGTGCCACAGAGCAATTGCTGCACAGGAAAGGAGGGGACTCCCTGCTCTCCAGGGCAGGCACAGGCTGGAAGCTTTTCCTAGGATGATGGGAAATGCAGTTTGAAGCCTTTCAGGCTAATGAGGAAATGGAATCCAGGTCTCCCACTACTGGGAAGAGTTTTCTGATCTCTGGGCTGTTATTCAAACACACATATCAACATAAGCACCCTTATCTGAGCAAAAAAACTTACCAGCTCTGTAGTAGCCTGGGATAGGATATCCTGAATGGACCCTGAAAATAAACCCCTCAGCAAACCAGATTTTAGACGTGCTCAGGGTGGGGTGATCCCAGCCATGCACAGGAGGAGCTCTCAGTGTTCAGGGAGCTTTGAGGTCGAAGTGGAATGCCTGGGAAGCAGAGGCTCAGCACTGGCTGGGGCAACTGTGGTTTGGTTGTAGTTTGAGATGTATATACAGAGACTGTTCTAAATAATATAACCCTCTTTTATAGAAGTTGGGGTATTCCAGTATTATCTTAAGGGTCACAGTAGAATTTGCATTTTTATGGTGTGAAATCAGGTGAAGACCAGGTAGTTCAGATGACGAGTGCTTTCAGCAGCCACCATCTCCACTGAGAGATGGTGGAATGGTTCTCAACAGTTTATTGAAATGTTTTTTCCTGTGCATCTCAGTCCATTCACAGTTGCAGTACAGGTATTTTATTGCTGTGTTTGATAAAAGCATAACATAATACAAATTATTCAGGCGGATTTTAGAACATCTGTGTGGTTTTCAGCAAGTTTGTTAACTTTTTATATTGTTGACTTAGATAGGATGGTGCCCTGAACAATCACTTATCATGTGCCCACAGCCAAAAACCTCAGACAGGTTTTTGTGTGAAAAATTCATGCTCTGTATGTTGGACCAGCAGTTAAATGGATAGATATAAAAACCTCTAAGGTGGGGTCTCTGTTGCAGGATGCAGTACATTATTCATGACACCTGCCTGCCTTGGCAAGCTTAAATGTGTTTCTAGCATTTAACCTCAGATGTGTATCCAAATCCAGAAATTATATGTGGCACAGCATCCACCACTTTGACCCAAGCACATCTTGCTAAGCCTCTCACATCCCTGTCAGTCACTTGAGAGGAAGGATGGGAATGGTTTGCCCGAATGTTACCGGATTTAAAGTTTAATACGGAAAAAAAATTGTCTCTGGCTGTTTCCTTGCTAATTCATCTCTGTTCCAAATGGTAAACAAGCTGGGAAATGTGAATGAAAAGCCCCCAGAGTATAAATAATAAATGCTTTTCCAGCTGTACTGAGTGCTTTACGGTTTTGAAATGATGCCAGTATTTTTTATTTTGCTTTTAAATGGATTACATCTTTACACTGTACTATGCTCTCTGCTAGACTCTGTGAAGGCCTTTATCTGTGTTCAGAAGTGTTGATTTTATATAATTACTAGCATAAAACATCATATGCTGCAAATTAAACACAAACAAATGAAATGAATATTCAGGGAATTCTTGGCAATTTGTAGTATTTTGTGTGAGCTCTGTGCAGATGTTTAGGAGTTTCTTAGTCCTTGACAAGTAATAGATGATTTTGTTTAAAATGTCTAAATTATGAATATATTTATGTGTTTTCTTACTAGGATAATGCTGTGAATTTATCTTACCTGAGTTATAATTATTACATTAAATCCACACTAATTATAATAGCAAGTGAAGACAAAGTGCACCCGTTCCCTCCATCCCCTGCCCTAAAGCATTTCCAACCATAAAATAATGAAGGTGTGTTGCAGCACTGACTTACATTCCTTTAGGAGTCCTTTATCCCCTCCAGTTTGGCTTCCTGAATGTGTAGGGTTTATGTAAGTATATCTTAGGCACAAGACAAAAGCATAAATTAGCTATAATTCTTCTGAAAATCACAGTATGAACATGAGGTTCCAGTGATCACTTATGGGACACTGACTCTTCTAACAGTGAAAAAGGCAATGCCTATCAGAAAACTCCAAAATGAAATCTTGGGAGCAAAGACTGAGTTACCCTTGGCAGCTGCTGTGGTATTCTTGCTTTTTGTAGATTTGAGAGTTGGTCTGGCTCCTCCTTATATATCACAGGAGTGGTATCAGTAGATAATATTGAACATACACAGAAGGCATTCACAAAAGATGGTTTGGTGGACCTGCAGTGTATGAAAATAAAACTATGGGCACTGCACATTTTAATAATGGATGAAAACAGAACTGTTTTCCCAAAGTAGTCAACTTGTACGACTCCTCTTTTCAGAAGTAAGTTGCTGTTGAGGACTAGAAAATAGTTTTTATTGTCTGTCAGCAGCCTGTTGAGGTAGAGTTCAAAACAAAGCATATGAAACCAATGACAGTTTTCTGTGCTGAACTGCTGTTCATTCTTTAGATGAAGGGAAAAAGTGTAAGAGAAAAATGCTGTGTGTTGGAAAATATTTTGTAGGAGTCATAAAGCAAACAAGTGACACCAGTCTTCAGATTTGCATGGTTTTCCTTTTTTAATGTGAATAAATCTATTGCTGAACCGCTGTCTACAGTTTCTTTCCTGAATTGTCTCTGCTTTAACACAGGGATGAAATTCCAGAGAAGTCGCTTTCATTTCCTGAATACCTGGTCATTTAATATAGCTCTGTATTAAACAGCATCTGCAGACAGAAATTTGATAATGGCACATTCAGTCTTATTGTCCCATGGAAGTAAATGGGTATTTGAGCCATCTGTGTCACGGGAAGTGGGATGAGGGTGGAAGTGCAAGAAGTTTTTCAGAGAAGGCAAAGCTTTGGTGAGGAATGAAGACTCTCAGCTGTCTGAAGGCATTTGATGTGCGGCTGTTCGGTGAATTCAGAGCAGGGATTTGATCACATCTCCTTTAAAAGAAAATTCTTCCTTCTCTCTCTTTTAGGTGAGGAAAATCTCATGAGGAATTGGTCATACTTAGACTGCACAATGAGGTACTTAGCCGCTGTTTTGCTGTATTTCCTGCTCTCTGGACATGTATTGCCTCAGGCTGTTCATTCTCAGCTCACCAAGGCATTGAAGCTCACAATTTCTTATGCTTCTTTTGAGGGCAAATGTATTTGATCTCTGCTTTGTGCGGTGCAGTGTTCTGGACCTGTTTCATCATCATGAGTTAAATCCTCTTCAGACTCCTTCAAACCCTCAAAGAGGCTTGACACAGCAGAACTTTTGCAGCTGAACTGCATTGTGCACCAGGAGTGTGTCCCTGGCTCTCCACAGCAGTTTTCTGTTTTCCAGCATGGGGAGGTCTAAAGAAGGAGGCAGCTCCTGAGCTGTACCTGAAGAGAGCTCAGGAATATGTGCAGAAATTACTGGAACCAAGTGGTAATTGTGGGATAAAACCACACAGTCAATAGACACAGACAATAAACGAATAGTCACCCAATCTGTGAACTCATTTAGGGTTTGGCTCGACAATTGCAGTAAATGGGAGCAGATGATAATCAGCTTCTGCACTGTTGGTGCAGAGGGTAATGAATGAACATTGACTGCTGCTGTTCTGAGGAGCCTGCTGAGGCAGCAGCAGCATTTGGCCAGTTTGGCTTTGATTTCATTACAAGTGTCAGGCGCTCGTGTCTAGACTGGTGCTTTGGCAGCTAATTGATCTCCAGCATTTGATATGCTAATTATTTCTTTCATAATATGCTAATATGTGTACAGTGAAAGAACACCTTTTAAATGCCATAAGGATATCTCAGAGGCATATTTAGAATTGGAAAGTAAGACCTGGAAATCTTGATTTATATCAGGATAATATACAAATGACTTATAGTTGTGGGAATTTAGCTGAAAAGTGGGAATGTGAAGGCAGAAATTGTTTAGTCATACAGTGACTGTACAAGGCATGTGTAACAGGATCTTCTGCACAGCCCTGTGCAGAAAACTGGTGTGGATTAGGGAATATATTACTCTGTTCAACACCTTTTTCTTTACTGCTACTTATATGGATGGCTTTTGTTGTCAGTAACCTGGACATCATCATTTTTATCATATTTCCTGCAGTTAGAGAAGGAAAAACTAACAGCAGAGAAGTGTAGTTGAGTCACCTCCCATTTCTCCAGGATAGCATGTACCTGTCTACATTAAGACAAAAAGGGTGACTGGACACTGGAATGGGCTGTCCAGGGAGGTGGTGGAGTCACCGTCCCTGGAGGTGTTTAAGAGAGGACTGGATGTGGCACTGAGTGCCTTGGTCTAGTTGAAAGGTTGGTCTAAGCTTATAGGTTGGACTTGCTGAGCTCAGGGGTCTTTTCCAACCTGGTTGATATCGTGATGCTGTGATGCTGTAATGGTGTGATCCTGTGATGGTGTGATACTCCTCTAGGCAACTGCATTACTTGCTGTGTCTCTCTGAATTTCCACTATTTAAAAGCAGATGTTACTTCACTGCTTTCTGAGATGTGCTTGTAGGCTGGAGTTCATTCCCAAATGTTTTGTCCTTTCCCTTTTTGGATTTTCTTCATCCTCTGGGTACCTTTAAAATACAGTCTGATGAGTCTCAGCCATTACTTTTCTGTAGCTCCGTGTGGAATTATAATTGCACATGTTGCTCAGGCTTTGAAAGAAAGGTGCCATCAAGGAGAGTTTTCGTGCACATTTTCTTTTGTCTGTCTCCACTTGGATATTTTGAAAAACACTTTTATTAAATATGTATTTGATAGACTTGAAAGGTATCAAAGCAAGTCTGCTGAAATACGACTACTGAGGACCTAGGATGGTGCTGGAAGCACACACTGAGAATGTGGTACAGAGCCAGAGGCAGCACCAGGATCCTCACTGACCTTTGGAGATCAGCCATGTTTGGCAAGTGAACAATTTAATTCCATTCAATATTTTTAAAGGAGACCCGGTAGGTTTTCTTCTTTACAGACACCTTTTGCACAGACTAATGGTCTGCCCAGTGTCATTAAGTAGACAGTAATTAGATTACTGAGATCTACTTAAAGTTTTAATAATAGGAAAATGTCTGATCTATATTTGGCTTCAGTCCCTGGCAGTGGATTAGATGAACACCTCTCCAGTGTTATATGTGCAGGGGCAGACTCCTCAACCATTATTGGGAACAGGCACCCTGTCTGGTGTAATGAGCTTATCCCTGTGCTCAAAGCCATAATCACCTTCTTGTTGGCAAGAGGGAGCTTTGATTTTATTTTATTATTGCAGCCTAAGACTCGTGGCACTTAAAAAAATATTGAAAATATTCTTGCAGAAAAATAAACATTTACCATTTCTTCACATATTAGGGAAGAGATTCCAAAATCTCCTCCTGGTTTTAAGAATTTCACTCATCTCTTCACAGCAAGGTGATGGGACATCAAGTCAGGCCCATCTGTAACTTGTGGCCATTGCTGTGCCTGGTGGCTTTGACTTCCCAGCTCAAACAGCCTCAAACTCTTCTCCCGTTGCTCTGACCGAGTGTGGGCTCTGGCACCCAACCCAGGAGCAGGATTTGAACTTCCACATTGGGATTTGGAGCATTTCCTCGAGCAGCGCTGACACTAAGCCTGTTACCAGATCAAGCAACAGAAAAGAATTTCCTTGAGTAGTTTGGCTGGGTGGTAGCTCAGTGGTTCTGTACTGAATTATTTGCCATTGATCCAGACTAAAACAGTCCCATCCATCAGCTCATGTGGGTTGGGTAACTCCGAGTCACAATTTTTGGCAGGTGTGTGGGTGAAGTCACGTTACAAGCAGAAAGAGCTGAGGTGATTCGGTCCCACCCTTACAATCTTCACAGACTGTAAGGTAATATTGTACTCCCATAATCACAAATAAAAATTAGGTTGGTATCTCCTTCATGATTCATGGAGTGAGGGGAAAAAAATAGATGACCAAGGCCCTTAGTACTGTAAAACTTGATTGGATTTTGATGTGCAGACACCTAATAATTCTGAAAATTTGAATTTAAGTGCTCTCCTTCATCTTTGCTTATCATTACTATTGACATCTTGGATAGTTTCATGAGAGCTTAGATTCTGCTCCTTTAATCCTCAGTTGTCCTTTAATCGTTTCATTTAGAAGGGGTTTCACTCTAAGAACTGCAGCGAAAGTGATCTTTAGTTAAACCTGTGAAGGGCGAAAATCATCTGTCAAAGCAGATGTACAACATTTCTCCTGTTAATGTCTCTGCGGCCTTTAATCCTATTTTTCCGGTTTGTGTGGGCACTGACAGTTAACTCCAGTTTCAATCAAATCCAGACAAATAGGATTTTCGCCTGCCCTACAGTCAGCTACTCAGACAATCAGTGATATTTTTCACACTGTTCAGAGACTCATTAGACCTTTGTTCAGACTGGCTGAGGCACAGCACGGATGTAGAACATGCTCTTTCATAGGCCACCATATTTTTCACAGGCTGAAGATTAAGGATTTATAGGCAAAGCCTTTTACATTTTATTTGAAAATGAAATCTAATTTGCAACTGCACATTTTCGACAAGAACAAAAAAAACATTGAAATGGGATTTGTTTCACGAATGAATTAATTTAATGCCATTCATTTAATGATACCTAAAATATTGCTAAGCATTTAAATGCAAAGGACTGAAAATTTTAACACTGCATTACTGCTGTTTTGGTATATGTTTTCTGAGGAATATCCATCAGTCTGCAAAGAAAGAAATTTAGTCTGTGAAATCATTTCGTGATGGCATGCCATGTAAAAGATACTGAACAGAGCAATTAAATGTAAAATTACCAGTGAATTCAGATATTAGACAATGAAAATAGAGATGGGAGCAGTATCATTACAATACATTTGAGTGTGATGTCAGTGGGGAGTTAGCTGAGTACTACCAAACACATAGAAAATAGCCAGTCACTTCCCCCAAGATCTTGTCATCTTAAAGGGTGAAAAGATAACAGGTTAAATCACAGTGGCATTGGGCAAGCAGCAGGAAGGGAAGGTAAGTCTGTTATTAGCATTAAAATCAAATAAGATTATTTAGATCTACCCTACCTAAAACATGATTGCAGCCTGGCCAAATAGAATTAGTACAATGACAAGTAAATGCATTTTTGACAATCAAAATCTAAAAAGATTTGGGCTGATTGACTCTCCTTACCCTCAAGTACTTCTTAGTGCAAATAACCTTACCAGACCAGGGGATGAGATGCTCTACAGGGGTCAATAGTGGAGCTGCTCTTGATTACAGTAAAGCCCAAACGCTCCCCAATCTAACTGCTGGTGTAAATAAAATAATCTCCAAATTCTTTATTTTGTTCTTTCCACGTCTGCCTCCACAGACAATGAACCTCTCCATGGATCCTTATGTTGTCACACTCATTAGAACTTGAGATGAAACCCCCTGAGATGACTTTCCATCATCCCAGAACACCTGGTGCTTTGGCATTTCACATGTCATGTGGGTCAAGACATAATAGCATTTCTAATTGTCAGTCACAGAGTGAGGCACAAAAGTAGCGAAAGGAGAAGGGAAATCCCTGGTGGGAGAACTCAAGGTCATCGGTCTGCTCCTGACAGAACTGAGAAACCAACTCACTGACATGAAAGACAGAGCTGCTTCTATAGTGATGTTGTGTAATGGAAAGGTACTGAGAGATGTTCTGCCTTTTGTGCTGGATTTCTGATCTCTCATGGATTCTTTTCTCTCTTTCTTTGTCACAAGGTGGGTACATAACATTCTAGTCTGCAAATTCTACCTCTAGATCCGAGTGTGTATTTCTGGTGGGGTATCTTCAAAAATATAGTTAATTTGCTGTATGTCTGTGAGTGTGAGTGTGCACCTCGTACCCACATGCAGAGATATGAGGGACTGATACAAACATGCATTTGTGGTTCATGGAACTGTGTCATGAAAGAAAGAAGAACTTTCCAGTATCATCTTGACAGAGAACTATCTGATCAAGGGACACAATTTCCTGGCCAGCAACAGGGAAATTATTCACCTGCTACTGGACTTTGAAGTTTGTAGGACTGGAAGAATTTCAAGGGACCTCCAAAAGCTTATTGACTGCAGAAAACCATGAAGTGTGGACTGTAATAATTATCCCTACTTCAGCATTTGGAGATATAACAGGGGGTACTTTATCCTGGTCCTGTGCAAAGCCCTGAGACACCTGCAATGGAGTTTAATGAGTTTCAGCTCCTGCACTGGGAACTTTAGTCCACGTGGGAAGTGATGCTAATGGAGTCTGCAGAGAGGAAATGCATCTCACGTGCTACAGAAAGAAGTGTGATGTTGGGTCTTTTCACAGTAGCATCTTACTTTCCAAAAAACACCAAATCTAAGTGGGCTAAGAAGTCTGAAAAGCAACTTGAGCAATAAATATCCAGATCTGAAAACGTGAAAGCATTTGATACACTGCAATATATTTTATATATATGCTGACTTTATAATACATCGACATGTATTTTGAATATCCCTAGCCAAAGTCTGTGATTTCTCTTGCTCTTGGAACTGGCCAAAATTCACACAGTTTCAGGGAGATAATGTGTTAATAATAACTGAGTAATAAATGTGAAGCTCTCAGGGTTTGTTCTCCATACAAGTAACCTATTGCACTTCTCAAATGCATTTCTGAGCCTGGCATTTTGGCCTAAATGTCTGGAGAATACCAGGAAGGGAACAGGTCCTGCAGTGGCTGCCCTCCTGTTTCTCGGGTTGGTGATTAGTCTCAGGGTGACAGGCAGCTGGTGTGTACTCCCAAAAAATCTCCAGTTCCTGTCCTTTAGTCACCAGCAGCATATGGGAACGCTGGAGGCAGTGAGCTCTCTTTTAAGTGTCTGATGTTCTTTGAAAGTTCCTGCAGTGAATGTCTCTGACAAAGTTCGTTTTTACAGTGAGTACCTCTACAGTGAGTTCTGTCCTCCTCCTGCTGGAAGGAAGATCATCCAAGTTAATGATTCTCAGAAAAGTGATGTATCATTTAAATGATCTAGTGAAATCCTGAATTTATTCAGATCAATGGCAAAATTCCTATTGACTTAAAAGGGAATACATTTTTCATTTATGATTTTCATAGACCAGCCTAGGATATGGAAAGAAAACGGGAGGACATCTCCTAATGATTGGCTTCTTCTAATATTCTATCTGTATTTTATCCATAAAAACTATATAAGACAGGAATATTAAGAACACCTAAAGTATGTTGAACAAAATCCTCACGCTGCAATATCCCTGTGATTTTAACCTCTGAAGGCAAACCCAAGTTTCATATTTCTTTTCCTGTTGCTGCTTAATTACCTCTCTCCTCCCCTACATTTCCTGGTAGTAACATTTGCCACATACCGAGTTTCTTGGAACGTGCTTAAAAAATTTTGGAGTTCAGGTATGTGGCACACCTGTAATCGATAGCCAGGAGATATTTATGCAGTCAGACGTAGATATTAATAAATAAAAAGCCAGATCATATCTGATTACTTCAGCAAACATATTAAGAAGGATACTAAACAAAGTTCATAATTTCAGGCTTTATTACTTGCGAACAGATTTACAGTTAATAAATTGGCTAAATAGTTATATAGTAAATAGCTAAACTTGTTATGATGGAAGTGAAGTTGGTGGGGTTTTGACAGTGATACTTAAGAAATTCCTCAAATTATATATTTATTTTTTTAACTTCTGGGTGTTGTAAATGGTAGCCCAAGCAGCATTTTCTTGGAAGCAAATGGATTAAATAATCTGGTATAACCTAGATTATATACCTAGTGTATATAAACACTGCTGTGATACAAATAATAGCATCAAGTGCCATTGTGTGGGTTTATAATCTGAGAAACACTAGAGAGGTGTAGAGAAAACGAATATTTATTTTTCAAATGTCCCTGCTTTTTGACAGAGTTGGACAGCTGGCACTTTGGAAAATTTCTCTAGGCAGTTAAACGCTTGACTTCCTTTACCATAAGACCTGAATTTCTAAGTTACCTATAAAAAGGATCTACACCTGTATCTGTAGGTCTAAGTTGGGCCTTTCAGATAATTAGACCAATATTTCACTGAATATCTGGACAATAATGAGTGGAGCAAACCTGAAGTATCAAGGAAAAAAAATGCCTATTTTTCCTCTAAAGTCACTTCTCTGCCTTTCATGTGCTCGAGCTGCACCTCAAAAATGAGGCACAATCCCCTAATTTATTTAGAAGTGTTTGCAAGACTGTGCTAGTGATAGTGGTCAGGCAGATGTGTGTTAGCAAAGTTTTATGGCAGATCTCCCGAATTCCAGACCTTCATCCTAAACACAAACCCTTTGTATTATCAAGAACCCAAATACATTTTACACAGACACTGAATTTCAGCGTTAGATACCACAGTTATGCATCAAACACAGACAGCAGTGAGCATGCAAATGCTGCTTCCAAAGAGAATAAAGCCTTTTTGAAGGCAGTAGAAACTGTCAAAGCTAAATTAAAAATTAAAAATCCATTCTGTGGGCTGCTGACACACTAGGCTGCCTGACAGCCACAGAGCCAGGAAGTTTTAAGAACCTCTCAAATGCAATGCTAAGTCATCTGTACTCTCTGTGCTTCCCCCTCTACCCCAACTGACTTTTATGCTACGGTGAAATATCACAGTGCTTATGAACTGTTCATCTTGGTCATAAGGAAAAAAACCCCTCCTTTTTAAAACATCCTGAGTGATCAAGAATTCAGCTTGCTTATGCCTTAACATGTGACATGCTGATGTAAAAATGATAGACTTTCTCAAAATGTTAATGATTTATTATTTATGATAATGCACTCCCGCATGCCAGTCACTCAAATGAAGAGTTATACGGCCTTCAACATGAAAAAACGCTGCCTACAGTCACCAAAAGTGTTTCAATAAATTATTACGTGCATTAAATTTAGGTCTCAGAATCTGCAAGTGGGGTAAAGTGGGGTAATTCGTGTTGTTTGGGTTCATGGAATCATAGAATGTCCTGACTGAGAGGGGACCCAGAGGGATCATCAAAGTGCAAGTCCTGGTCCTGCACGGGGCAGCCCCAAGAATCCCATCATGTGCTTGAGAGAGTTGCCCAAACTCTTGAGCTCCGACAGCCTTGGTGCCCTGGCCACTGCCCTGGGGAGCCAGTCCAGTGCCCAACCACCCTCTGGGAGAAGATCCTTTTTCTAATATCCAACCTAAACCTCCCCTGACACAACTTCAGGCCATTCCCTGGGTGCTGTCTCTGGTCCCCAAGGAGCAGAGCTCAGTGCCTGCCCCTCCTCTGTCCCTCCCAAGGCAGCTGTAACTGCAGTGAGGTCTCCCCTCAGTCTCCTCTTCTCCAGCTGAACACACTAAGTGCCCTCAGTGTCCTCACGTGGCTTCCCCTCAAGGCCCATCACCATCTTCATGGCCCTCCTTTGCACCCTCTCTAACACCTTAATGTCTTTCTTCCATCGTGGTGCCCAAAACAACACCCAGCACTCGAGGTTGGACCCCACCCGTGCAGAGCAGAGCGGGACAAGGAACTCCTTGTATTTGGAAAGCACTGAAGTACCATAGCAAAATCTTGAGGATGTTAGGAAGCCTTTCTCCATGCCCCCCCTGTTTATACCCCACTGTGCGATAACCGGCGTTCCTGAGTGTCTTTGTTGGGATTCTTTCCTGTTTTACTGACCTGCCCTGTCAAGAAGAAACAGTATAGTAATAAAGGACAATACTTTTGTTGTCATGAGCAATTTACCACCATATACATTACAGAACTCTGGAAGTCAGATGTTTATTGCTTGCTGCCGCTTGTATCACTTCTCAGCTTGCCTGAATAACAGATCACGACAGAAATCTATCTATAATTAAGCAAAACCTTCAAGCTATGCATTGCTTGAATTTAAAAGGAAGCAATGCCTTTATCACTGTCATGCACTGAGTCAAAATCTGTTTGGGAACAGCTCTGAATTGTTGAATAGGTCTTAAAATCCAGATCAGAATTCTGAAGTTTATTTTGAACTAATGTGAGGTTATTTTCACAGGGTACCATCACAATCCATATTACAGAGGATGGAATCAAGCTGTATAAAAGCAATAGACTACTGTTGTCCTAGAGTAGGATAGACATCCTTAATGACACGTAAATCCAGCATTTTACAACTATTTTATTATTTTTTTTTTCAAACCACGTCAAACGAAATTTGGCAGAAATAGGCTGTAATGTGATAGAGATGTGACTAGTTAATCTTACATGTACAGCAAAAATTCCAGTACATTATTCTGTATAAGCTTTAATATTTCTTGGACTTCTGAGGACCTGTGTTGACAGGTGAGGTGCTGCTGATGTGCTTGCATGGTCCTCCTCGTTGCAGCGTCCAGGATCTTAATCAGCGAAGTGGTTAAGCCGTGATGTGCTGTTGAGTTCAGTGGGAGTGAAATGTCTGACCAGGCATCAGTCACAGCCTCAGTACCTGAGTGGGCACGTTTTCATTCAACCGGGAAGCGGCAGAGTCTCCCGAGACGTGGTTTCCAGACAAAGGGAGTTCAGGCAGAAATCGGAGCTTCGAGTTGCCTTTTGAACTCTGCCCGCCCTCGAGGTTCTCTGCCTCTGGATAAGCAATGGGAGCTGCATCTCACTCATGAGGCTGAACAGTGGCTGCAGGTGGCTCTGAGTGGGGTGACTTCAAACAGGACAGCGCTGGAGGACTTGAACAAATAAACTGGACTTCATGAAGCAATCAGACTTAACTATCCCTGTAGTGCACACTCCTGGAAGCTTGCTAACTCCTTCTGTAACGAAACAATTCTCATGTTAACTGAAAAAAAAGCTAAAAAATATCTTTAATTACATATTCTCTACTCCTTATTTTTATTCGTAATTATTGTAATAGTTATGTGTTTCACTGTAAGAGCTACTCACCCTATGGAAAAATGTCACTTCTATATATAAACTTTCTAAAAATCTGAACTTCTTCTCAAAGGTTAGGGAGTCCTAAGAGCAGCCTCTGCTGATGCATAAGGAAATTGTTTCTATTTTTTTCCAGTGGAAGTAAGAGTTTTCATTGCACATCTAAGAAGAAATTAATATATAGGAAGTTTGCAAGAACTGTTCAGTTGATGCTTTTATGGTGCTTGGAAAAATATACGAGCCTTCACAGATTATAAATTTAAAGTAATTCAAGTAAATAAAATGAAAGTAATTCAAGTAGGTAAATCGATCAGCCTTGAAAAAATCAGATGCCACAAACAATATAGCTAAAACTCCAATGGTCTTATGGTCCAACAGTAGTTTTGTGGTACTCCACAAAATTTTCTGATGATGCTTCTTGACATGTTCTTGTCCCTTTCCCCTCCACCATAGGTGTGAACGCCCATGTGTAGCTCAAACTGATCCCGTTTTTGTGACGGCAAAGTGATGCTCTGGGCCGTACCCCAGGCGAGTGCAGCCAGTCGGTCCAGGGGAAGTGACGATCCCACATGGAGATTCCGTGTCCAGTTTTGTCCTCTTCAACCCAAAAAAGACGTCGACGAGCTGGAGCAGACCCAGCAGAGACCACTGCGTTGTGCGAGAACAAGGGAGAACCGGCGTCAGCAGGAGGCAGAGGGGTTTGGGCTGGGCACGGGGAGAAGCTCCGGGGCGGCTCTGGCCCAGCGGGGCCGGTCCCGGCCCATCCCGGTCCACCCCTGCGCTCCCATCCCCGCTCCTACCGGGCCGATCCCGGGTGGCCCCCGGGGCGGGGCCGATCCCTCCCTGCTCCGTCACTGCCTCCCGCAGCCAACCAGCGCTGGCGGCGCGAGCCGGGCCCCGCCCCCCCCGCGCTCGCTGCCCATAAAAGCGGCGGGCGGCGGCGAGCGCGGGAGCGGCGTGTGAGGGAGCGGGACGGGACGGACCGGACGGGGCGGCGGGACCCGCTCCTACCGCCGCCGCCCCGCTCGCCAGCCGCGATGCTGCTCGTGGCCGCCGGGCTCCTGCTCGCCGCGGCGGCGGCGGCAGGCGGGCGGGGGTCGCCGGCCGGCGAGCAGGAGAGCCCCCCCGGCAGCCGCTTCGTGTGCACGTCGCTGCCGCTGGACGCGGCGGGCGCGGGCTGCCCGCTGCCCCCCGTGCCCATGCAGGGCGGCGCGCTGCCCCCCGAGGAGGAGCTCAAAGCCACGGTGCTGCAGCTGCGGGAGACCGTCCTGCAGCAGAAGGAGACCATCGGCAGCCAGCGGGAGGCCATCCGGGAGCTCACCGGCAAGCTCAGCCGCTGCGAGGGCGCCGACGGCAAGTCCGCGTGGAAGAACGAGGTGGGCAAGGGCAAGGACACGATGGGCGACCTGCCGCGGGACCCGGCGCAGGTCATCGACCAGCTGAGCCGCACCATGCAGACCCTGAAGGACCGGCTGGAGAGCTTGGAGGTAGGGCCGGGCAAAGCCTCTTCACGTCTGGCCGTGGCTCCTGGAGATAGAGCGGGGATGCCCCAGCCCCGGGGGCGAACTGCTTGTCACGTTGTTCTGGCTATTTATCTGCTCTCTGTAGTGGTAAAGCACCTAAAGGGCTCTTCTTGAATGTGCTCTCCCACTGCGTGGGGGGAGATTATGGTTTCCCTGCTTGTCACAGCTTAGTTTCTGTATTAATATGTCTAAATCTCTTTTTCTGGGGATGTGACTTCACTGGGGTTTGAGGTACAAAGCTGACGCCTTGGGCAGTAAGACCTCGGCATATGGTGCTGAACAGAGCAGTGATGATGAGGAGATTGTGCTGGGCAGATTGTGCAGATAAGATGATGTATTTAGAGCTGACATAGAATAAAAAGAACCTGATTCTGTACACCCCTGGACAGAAAGGGGATTTGGTCCAAGCCCACTGATAAGTGATTTCCATGAGCCTTTGGACAGCGCCCATATTTTGAGTGGCACTCATGGAAATGTTTTATAGGGATGATGATTCCCACAGGATTTGTGCCGGATGTTGTTTTGCTTTTCACACCCTGAAAGCTACACTTGTGTCCTCCTGCTGCCCTCCAAATAGTCAGTGGAAGATGTGCAGATGGTAACTTCCTAAAGGCTGTTCTGTGAGAACTGGGCTGCTTTGCAAGTAGTTTTGAATGATCTGGTAGTATAATATCCTTTTGTTACTATTGCTTTCTGAAGCATTCTTTTAAGGGTTGTAGAAGAGAAGCTGTGCTAGAATAACATGGTAGGTGGAAACATTGGTTTTTCCGTGTCCTTAAAGATACCAGTGTTATTTAAGAGAGTGTGAGGTGTCTTTTTTTTCCCAGTTTTCATAAAAATACTTTCACTGGCTAATACTTACAGTTGATCTAAAGAGTATCTGACTTCTTTGCTGTACAAACCAAACTGAGGAGACTTTCATTTGGTGAATTTGCTTTCGAAGTAGATTAATTTTTTTATTTAAAAAAAAGTGATAGTTTTTCTCTTTACCTGTGTTGGCCATGTCACTTACAGTAAGCAAAGCAAAAACTGACTGATGTGCCATGTGTACACATACAAATGCAAGTGCATCAGACCTTCTCCCTACATTGATTTTATTGAACTTAAATGTATGAAGACTCCTTCATAGGAAGCTCTGGAAGCCTCTAACAAAAGTGCCCTTTTGTTTCAGGACCTCTTTAGCTACAGTGCTGATAAAAGCACTGAACATGACAAGTGCTAAAAAAGCAGTGCCTGTTTTGTACTCGCTGGAGAGCTCCGTGATCTTGCTTTCTTCCCTTTGAGTCGGGAGCAAATCTGCATTTCACAGTTTCTCTTCCAGAAATAACAATATTTTTTTTCCTTCTTTTCCTTTCCCCCAAAGCACCAGCTCCGAGCCAACGTGTCCTATGCTGCCCTGCCTGCCGACCTCCGGGAGATGCTCCAGCGGAGGCTCGGAGACCTGGAGCGCCAGCTCCTCAGCAAAGTGGCCGAGCTGGAGGATGAGAAGTCTTTGCTCCATAACGAGACATCAGCCCATCGGCAGAAGACAGAGACGGCCTTGAATGCGCTGCTGGAAAGAGTGTCTGAACTGGAAAAAGGTAATCTGCCCAGAATTGAAACACTCCCCCCTGCTGATTAATTTTGTTTACTCCCTCCTTCCAGTGCAGTAGACTGAATGTGGGCCTCGAGGGAAAGACACTGAGGTGCTGGACTGAATAGTGGGTGACAGTGCAAATACTTGCATTCTCTTTTTTCTTTTGTAGCAGGCTTCTTGCTTGACAGGCTGTTGCATGGCTTTGGCTTCCTGTCTCTTAATTTGGCGTGTGTGGGTGGTTAGGATGAAACTCTTAGTGTTTGTGGGATGGAAGGATCTATAGGGAGGCAAGTGGAAATAAGACATGGGTGTAAATAGCTACGTAATGTCAAGCATCTAAATAGAGCTGCCTTTCTTTCTTTGGAATGAAATTTGTATGGGCTCAATTTAATTAGCACAACTGCCTTTGATGTAATGAATGGCATTTTATACCGGAATAGTTTCCTGCTGCTTTTGGAAGTATTGATGGTGGTCTCTCCTTTAGTTGCTGGTTATGGCTTGGGGCAACTGCAGATGCTTGAATTGTGCCCTATCCTAAGCTTGTAGCCTTTAGAGTTTGCAGTGGATTACACACGGTCCACTGGGGGACACTCTCGTAATCCTGCTCATTCACTCTGGTACTTGCGTTAATTATTACAGAGATCTCTCTGCTTGAGGAGAGTCTGTTCATTTGAATCACAAATGCCTGTGGAAGGAGCTGAAGCACAGAAGTGTCTGTATTGACTGTGTACATGAACAGTGGACAGTGCAGGACTAGAGTGCCAGTAAATATCCCTGCCCCATCCTTAAATGATTTTCCAAGGTGAATAACTCTCCGCTTAAAAGCAGCCTAATGGACATACTTTCAAAATGGTATAAACATACCTAGCTCATGAATTTAAAAATGCAGCCTAATGGAGCCATTTGTGTGATATTGTATCTATTCTTGTTTCATTTAAAAAGTGTGAAGGAGGGGAAAAGGGAAGGAGCAGCAAGTGATCTTCTACTGGCTCTGCCTTTTAGTATTTCATGAAAGCCAAGATAAAGCCTTACCTGCAGCTAAGGTTATGGAGAATTAGTGGCCTGTTAATGTCTTATGTGTCAAGTACATTCCCTGTCTCTGAGAGATGTGACTCATAGCAGCAAGTCATCAGAAAGAGAAAGGGAGTGGTGGGAGAACAAGAATGTGTAATTTAGTCAGGCTAAAAATAACCTGTTCCCACCTTTATTTTTTGTGGGGGGGTGAGGGCTGTCTTAAGTCTCTAGGCAAGTGAAGAATTTGGGACAGGAACCAAGACAGTCTTTCTTTTAGTTGTGTAATTTTCTCTTTATTACTGTGCAGCTTAGCTGTTCTGGCTCCTTTGTCAAATCAAAGTGAGGGTAATAATGATCTAAGAACCTGCTTTTATTGTGAATTAAATACAGACAGTATTTCATATGACCTCTTTTGAAAATAGTATTTCTATTGTGCTTTTATTTAGAATATAGTATTGTTTAGCATCTCTTCCTGACAACTAACCAGAGTGTCATAAACTCCTCATTGTCCTGAGACTAAATAAATTGAGAAAAAAACCTAACCTTATGAGGTGAAACTATGAACTTTGGATTTCTTTATTTCTAGTTGTGACAGCTGTTTTAGTTACCAGTGGGGCAGAAGAGTTTGAAGCCTGTACAACTGTTGTGATTCCCAAAGTCTCCTGGTCATTCTTTCACCAGTTTTCTCCATTGAGAGTAGTAGATCATGTAGGAGAAATAATCCTGCAGCCAGTAGTGCCTGGACTTCGGTGTGATTCCTGGCTTTGCTGGAGACATGAACAGGTCACTAAATCTAAACCTATTTTCTCCGTCTCTAAAAGAGAATAACAGTATTTCTTGCCCATCTAGTCCAAAAACAGAGATTCTTTAGGAAAAGGATTGCTTTCTCCTGTGCATGTGCCCATTGGCCAGAACATGAGGATCTTGTTATCATTTCCAGTGGTGGATTCTTTCAAGTCATGAGAACAAACTGAAGAACACACACAGAAAGCTGAATATTGTTTGTTCTTTTTCAACCCATTATTGCTTTCTGAATTTTTTTTTCATAGAGCAACCAGTGCTTTTAATGGAGTCTGTTCCTATTTTTCTGTGTGAGATTGGTGTACCAGCCTAGTGGAGGTTGCTCAACATTAGCCCTCAGACCCTGGTCTTTTTTTTTGCTTAGAATTTAGAATATTTCAGGGTTTGCTCTGCAAGTTCTTCAAGACAGATGCAAGCAAAAGAGAAACTCATTCTTCTCCCACCCCCTCATTCTGTGAAAAATGCAGCCAAAACACTTCAGTTGCTTCTGAGAATGGGAACCGAGAGAATGCCAATGGTTTAAAACATCCATATGAGAACTGTGGAAAGCTTTTGTGACAACAGCTCTTCACTTGGATTGGAGTGTCAGGTTTGGCAAGGGGACTGAATTTGCTTCAGGAATGTGAGTGAGGGAAACGAGTGGGGCTCAGAAGAAGAGCTTGCTAAAATGTTAAGGGTGACATTACTACAGGACTGGTGGATTTTATTTCTTAGTACTTCACTCTAGAAAATTACTTGTGACTACATCAGAAGTATACAAAAACTGCATGATACAGAGAACTGCAACTTCAGAAAGTTTTGATCTCGAGGGTTCTCAGTTTCATAAGCAGGTCTGGAATATCTCACTGGTTTTTATCACATCTTTTAGAAAAAGCTAAATGCTAATTTCTGCTTTTATATTAAATCAAATGTCTAATCTTTTAATAGTTCATAACTTGATATTGCATTTTTAATTCAGATCACTTTGAACTGTTCAGAACTTGTCCTGATTAATTTATGGGACTGAAATCACTTCTACTGACTTTAGCTGCTGCTTTCTATGTCAGCTTTTTCAGATTGGCCACTCAAAATGACAGTGTCAGTCTGAGATCTTAAAATGGGAGTGCTGCTCCTTGCTGCTTGTGTGGCAGTAGTAGAAGAAATCCTCCTTTTGAAGTACTATGATGCTTTAATAATGACCAGAGAGAATCCATTTTAGTGACAGGAAATATCCTTTAAACCAGTTTAAATTGCTTGAAATAGGCAGGCCCCCAGCCATGAACTAGGTGATGGAGAAAGATTGGCTGCTCTAAGTGAGCAGGAGAAATAAACTAAATAATTAGCATGGTGTGGATAAAATCTAGTTGTATTATGTGCTGCAAAATCAATTCAGCAATACTGCTTCAGCATATTTTTTTCTGTATCTCTCTAAGGTGATTGAAATTCCAAAGATTCTCAATGTAAATTAAATTGTGCCTTAACCTGAATTACAGATACGTTGCTTTAGCTTAATTTACAGGTTTTTCTTCCTCAATGTGATTGCAGGTAACAGTGCATTTAAGTCCCCTGATGAGTTCAAGGTGTCCCTTCCCCTCCGCACAAACTACCTGTATGGGAAGATGAAGAAGAGCCTGCCGGAGCTCTACGCCTTCACCGTGTGCTTGTGGCTGAGGTCCAGTGCTTCTCCTGGGATTGGCACTCCATTCTCATATGCTGTTCCTGGGCAAGCCAATGAAATTGTCCTCATAGAATGGGGGAATAATCCAATTGAATTGCTAATTAATGATAAGGTGAGAATTAGTTAAATCTTCTTTAGTGTCCACATAACCAGAACAAGGCCTGACTTCTTGGTTCCTCTCTACTGACTCTTTCCTTGTCTCTGAGAGAAGCCTTTGAGATGGCAGTGTCTGCCTGTCTGTTGTTCATCTGCTCACTGCAAGTTCATAAAACAGAGGTCAAATGGCACAAATATTTGTGTGGTGGGACAAAGCAGCATCACACCCAGGTGTGCACACACTCAGGGGTGTTGTCTGAATTTACAGGCAGATCTTGGCTTCTTTTTTGTTTTTGTGAAGCAGAAACAGTATTTGAAGCCACGCTATTGCAAGTCCTGTGAGATCTAAGCCAGTTGCAGTATTTCTAATAGTAATTGTAGAATTTCTAATTGTAGAAGTTAGGTATGTTAAGATGAATTTTGCAGAAGACAGAGAGCAGCAAAAGGCACGTAATTGTCTGCTTTTGTTATGCCTAGTGACCGAACATCAGTTTAAATATAACTTTTTTCAGACTTTTCATACAAAAAGCAGCAATTGTTTCACTCTACTTCATACCACTGATTTGTTTTTGACAAGCTTCAGAAGGAGGCTTGAAGAAAACAAGACCCATAGAAACTTGACATTAAAGCAGATTATAGATCCTTACTTTCTCCACACCTTCAGTTAGGTTTCCTAGTAACTCTCTGCTCTCTGAGGGATCAGGTGTTTACAGGTTTACAGCACAACTCAGGTGGTTTGTCATGTGGGCAGTTAAGGGCTTTTAACAATCTCATCATCCTCACAAATCAATAAGCCAATTACTTTTAATGGTTTGTGGAACAGAAGGAAACTTGACCCTGCTTATCTTTGGCAATAACTTTTTTTCTTCAACATCATGTTGGTACTATCAGTGTTCTGTGAGGCTTTTTTAACCACACATCACAACTGCTCCACAGCCCATTGCATTTGTGCCTTTATGTTGATGAGTAAGTTTTCAGACCAGATTCCTAAAGGAGCATAATTCCTCCTTATTGTGAGCCCTATGAAACAGTTCCCACAAGTTTAATGGGAGCAGGCAGGCAGATCCCTTTGGCAGAGCTATTACAAATGGTGTTGGCAGCCTCCAGAATCTGAGGAGATTAACATGAGCACTGGATGGAAAGTGATGACTAAGCATTGAGATTTAAACAACAAATGCCACAGATTAATAGGTAGGATGGGGGTTGATCTCTTTTCCCAAGTAACAAGCAACAGGACAAGAGGAAATGGCTGCAGATTTAGACTGAATATTCAGAGAAATTTCTTCACCAAAAGGGTTGCCAAACGTTGGAGCAGGCTGCCCAGGGCAGTGGTGGAGCCACCACCCCAGGAAGTATTTAAAAGACGTGTTGATGTGGCACTTGGGGATGTGGTTTAGTGGTGGCCTTGGCAGTGCTGGGTTAATGGTTGGACTGGGTGATCTTAGAGGGATTTTCCAACCTAAATGATTTTATGTGGTAGCAGCTTAGGCTTTGGTCTTGTGTCATTTAATTCTGGATGAAGCACAGGCTCACATCTCCAGTAAAAAGCGTGGCTGTATTCCTGAACCCAGGGCAGCTGGGACAAAGTAGAAAGATGTGTACTAACTTTTGCCCCTAAAGATTTTGCTTCTGAGGATAGAGTAAATACTGTCCCTTTTTTAATGTTGGGCTGGAACTGCTAGACTTGATTTGCCATGTGTTTACTCTCTGTTTTTCGTAGGTTGCCCAGCTCCCTCTCTTCATTAGTGATGGAAAATGGCATCATATCTGCATAACTTGGACAACCAGAGATGGAATGTGGGAGGCTTTTCAGGATGGAGAGAAGCTTGGCACTGGGGAGAACCTTGCTCCCTGGCATCCAATTAAACCTGGAGGTGTCTTGATTCTGGGTCAGGAACAGGTGAGAGTGTGACAGGGTGTTCTCAGGGTTTAAAGAAAAATAAAATCAAAACTCCCCAAACAAACAGAATTTCTCTGTTAAACACTTGGTCCTGTTGTAGACACAGTATCAGAAAAACTGAAACCAAGTGAAGTGTCTGTGAGGGTGAACTCTGCAGGCTTGCAGGTATGTAACAAGAAGTGGAGACTGTCAGCCATTCAGGATTTGATGTTTACTTTGAAAATGAGCCTGAAGTCAGAGACAAACTCTAAATCAGACCTTTGGTTTCTCATTAAAGGTGTAGGTAAATAACTCTCTTAATGCAAAGGCTAATAAAGTTTGAATATTAGTATTGCCAACAGAAAGTATGATGAGGTTAAGTCCTTTTGAGTGTGGAAAAAACCCAAAGGATTCTGAATCTTGCTTTTCTAGTTCACACTACATAAACAATTTTCTATGAGTTGTGTGGCTCTTGGCTTCATGGTTTTTCTCTACCCATAGTTATACATATACCACAAGAAATAAATATAATGAGTAGCAAGAAATAGCTTTTCTTCAGGATTCCCAGGTTCACAGTGGGGCAAAGAAAAATTAGTTTTGCCTTGATATTGATTTTAGTGCATATTTACCCATGGCATAAATTATGGAATTGTAAGTTCAGTATCCTAATCCACTCTGCATAGCAGATGCTCCAGCTCATACTAAGCTCTTGCTGGAGCTGTCCTATGCCAAGCTTGCAGGATGTCTCCCAAATTAGCCTCAATATTTAAAGCTGCCTTCCAGCTCTATTGCCCAGGGGTAGGGTTGGTTATCTGTAGCCCTTTGGGGATGCTGTGCAGTCACCACTGTTTGCCTTCAGTTGTTTTGACACAATTGAGATTGGAGCTTGTAACTGTTCCATAAAATGTCTTGTCCAGTGTAGCTCTTGTAGAAACTTGAATTTGTTCGTCTCTGTGACCTAACTCTGCACCTCCTTCAAGCAGTGTGTCTGGGTGGGGAGGGACTTCAAGTTTGAAGAAGGAAATGCCAAAATAAGCTTCTCACCTAATTCTAACTCTTGTGTGCCTAAAGGACACAGTGGGAGGAAGATTTGATGCAACTCAAGCCTTCGTTGGGGAGCTGAGCCAGTTCAATATATGGGACAGGGTCTTGAAAGCTGAAGACATCATGAACATCGCTAACTGCTCCATCAACATGCCTGGCAACATCATCCCCTGGGTCGATAACAACGTCGATGTGTTTGGAGGTGCTACTAAATGGCCTGTGGAGACTTGTGAAGAGCGTCTGCTAGATTTATAGCTGTGATTGTTTCCCATTCAAGTGCCCCCTTTAGTAGGACAATCTTCTGTGCAAACTAAAGCACTTGTTTTCTCTCTCTGCCCTTCCCCGATCTTAACTCCTCGAAAGAATGAAACCTTGAGTAAACTGCCTCAGTGCAAAGAGAGCTGCTAGTTCAGGGTTGAGCCTGACTGTGAAAGGAGCACTCCTTGACTAGAGCAGCCCTGGCTTTCTTATGGCCCGATCCAAAAATATGCTTTGGCCTGCACAGCCTTTTGGTTGGGCCTGAGCTTAGTCCAGGAGTCCTGCAGGGAGGGGGGGACAGCCCTGCACGTGTGTACTGTGGCACTCCTGAGAATGAGAGGTGCTGCCAGAGCGCCAGCATTAACAGGCTAAATGTGAATCCTTCCTTCCAGTCTATTGTCTCCCCTTTTGAATCAAAGCCATTCTTTTTTAGCCCTTTTTAAAAGAAACCACTTAATCCTTACACTGCAGTGGTTATGGTGCAGCTGTGGGTAGAGCAGAACAGCCACTGTCTGAGTGCAAGGCTCTTGCTTTTTAATTTGCAGATTAGAGATCCTTGTTTTATGACAAAGAGGGGATGTATTTGAGACAGTTCAATGTGAAGAAAGGGCTGTTTAATCAGCACAGCTCCATTGAAGTTGAGGTGCTTCAGGTGAGGTTCTGTCCCAAAGCCTGTCCTTTGCTAGCCAGGATCCCAGATGGATGAAAGATTGTACTTGTATTTTCTGTAGGCTGAATGTACTGAATTCCCAGTGACCTGGCTTGTAAACTTTCCTCTATTGTGTCTCTTGCTTTAGTCAATGTCTTTCTTTATTTTTTTTTTTTTAATATACAAGGTGTGATTAAGTGAATTTCTGTTTTGTTTTGCTTTGAAAGGCCTTTTTATGAGCAAGTGCCAAAGTTCAGTTTCTGCTTGCTGAGAATTGCTATCTATTTTTCCAGCATAAGTCTTCTGCACTGGTTTATATGTTATTATGATGGTCCTATGTAATATGAAAATGTGCTGCTTTTTCAATTCTTGTTGACTGTCTCTTCTGTAAGCACTGGGCTGACTACTATATTTTTTTATCATTTTCTCTCAATATTTTGCAAACAATGTTGCTGTTTCCTTGGCATTGATGTGACTACTTGGTTTGTGGCTCGCAGATAGCAAATGCACTGTACTGGAAAGAGTTAATACTTTTGTTATTTAAAAGAAAAAGGATTTAAAGGGGGGGAGGGAGGGGGAATTTATAAAGCTAAATATCATATTTTATTTTTCATATGTTTGAATTGTAAGAATAATATGGTGACAGTCCCATTTGTAGGGTAAAGTTACATATTTCCATGAATATGTAGTATGCTGTTCTTAAAAGAAAATTCTTATAATGAACTTTTAATTAAAATGCACTGTAAAATGAGTCTCTTAATTCTTTTATAGTCATGTAAGTCACTGAATATTCTCTTTCATAGCTGCTCTGAGCTCAGCTACTGTCTCCCTAGAATTGTGAGAAGTTTTCTTTATTCCCTAAATTCCTTAAATCACAATCTTCAACCAAAGAAGGGAGGACTCTGTAAGAGAACAACCAGCTAGGACAGGAGTGTTTATCCAGCTCTACATCTGGAGCTGGGATGGTTCTTCTAAAGAATAGCTTAAGTTGGTTTTTACTCATTGAATAATCCAGATGGTAAGGACTTTTGAGGAGGGTTTTTGGGTTTGGATTTTTTTTTGACACTGACTCTTTAGTAAAAGTCAAAGCTAGAGATTATGTATTCCACTGAAAAGAGAACTAATTTCATTAATTTTTACTACATATATATATTCTATTTTTTGTGCATGAACACCTTTTTCATTAAGAAGAAAAGATGTGTATTGATATTTTATACCTTTATCTTGCAATGAAAAGGCTGTTACTCTGCTGCTCCACGCTCTGGGAATCACATGTTTTATGTGAATCTATAAGCAGATGGCAAAACAGGAGTAAATATTACCACACTCCAGCATCTCTGCTGCTTATGAAGTGTGGAAGTGACAACACAACCTTCAGCTCCCAAACTGCTCCGAACACACAGAAGTAATAACTTCAGGAAAGCTGAGTGACAGCTCCAGCACTTGGAACATGCAATAATGCAGATTTCTAGAAAATGTGCTGCTGTTTAAAACCAGGCAGGGCTGGGACTCCTAAAAGCAGGATCAGATCCCAACAGGAAACCCCTGGGAGCTGGGAGTGGGCAGGTGTGCAGGGCACTCCCCTGGGCTGGGAGTGCTGTTCAGGCAGTTCCTGTGTTGCACCATTCTCTTTGTACATATTTGATGCAGCAACAGCTGGAGCATTCAGTGTGTTTAAAATCCAGGTTATATTTCTTCAAAGGCAAGGGGTTTTTTTTTTTTGACCAACTGGCTGGTCACTAGAAAATGTAGATAATTTCACAGGTTTGGAATTTGTTTGAAGGCTCCAGTTACAGACTTGCTGTCAAACTGGAGCCAAGTGCTGGTGAGGGGAAGGACCATCTGGGATCCCCTGGGACCAGGAGACTGACTCCCTGATCCAGGTGGTTTTGGCTGGGCAGTGCTTGCTCATTAAACTGAATTTAGCTCTCAGAAATGCAAAGAAAGCTACAGAAATTCTTACCAGCAAAGCTCTACCCTCATTGTTACACACACTTTTCAGGTGTTTGAGTACATGAGGCTGCTGGGGAGCAGCTGATTCTGTTTTGCTTCAGAGACCTGATTTCCCTCAGGCCTTCCCCAAAGGTGAAATGCAGGCCAGTAGTGAAGCTGCTGTGTTGTGTTAGGTGTTTAAAGCTGGCACTTTCTCAATCAGAGTAATGTTTGCTCTAAAAAAATGCTTATGTAATTACAGATTAGATTTATTTCTTGCTTGCTACTGGCACCACATTCTATTTGTAAGGATTCTTCATCCAGCTGATTTTAGTTATCCAGACTGGGAGGGAAGATCAGCCTTCTATTGCATCATCCTTGAGGGGACCTGAATCCTGCAGGTACAGGAGAAAATAACCTGGCTGAGGCTTCTGCCATGGATGATGATCCCTTGATGCTGCTGTGGGAATCTGAAGCTGAGCACAACAAGGGCCCTGCAGATGGAGAGATCAGGTACTGCCAAACTCAATCCAGTAAGGAAAGGTCTCTGTTGGTAGCCAGGGAATCTGGGGGGTTTGAAGGTGTTGTGGGATTTTTCCAGAGATCTTTCACCCAAATGTCTTTTTTTTTTTTTTTTTTTTTTTTTTCCCCTCCACAAAGAAGAAGTTGGGCCTTGATACTGTTCACGGTTTAGCTGTGATGCTTAAATAATACATGAGTTTTACAGAGCTAAAAATCTTCTGGAAAGAATTGAATTAATTGCACCCCTGGCTATGGCTGTTTCTAAAAGGCTGCACTTACAAAAGTATAAATTTGCACAAGGAGTTCAAAGGTCCATTTCTTTCTCCACAGGAGAACTGGGCTGATGTTTTGGCAAAGCTTCAAAAGCAGAAGGTCCCCGATGGCTTGGTGCCACTGAGAGAAACTGGTTTATTTATTGGAGGTGCTCTGTTTTCCAGCTGGGCTGGCTCCCAGCACACGTCTGGCCGACCCTTTTAGCTCCTGACAAAGCTGTTCCAGTGGCTCCTGCCCCATGAAGGATGCTGAGCAGTTGATCCCGTGGTACCCACTCATTCCCTCACTCCCAGTCAGCTTGTCCTGACTCCCAGGGGCAGAGCTCACCTTGCCCAGGGCAGTCTGGAGCCTCTGGGGCAGCGTGTGTGCTGCTCCCCTGTGCTGGCAGATGATTGCAAGAGCTTTGCCCTGGTTTTGAGATCACCGAGCTGTTCCCAGCAGCAGTCCTGGAGTGCTTGTTAAGAATAAGTGTCCAAAAAAGTAACTGAAGGACTATTTCTGAGGAGGATTTAGGTGGTTTTTAAGGTACTAGATGCTCTTTTACTTTGTATCTTTGAAAACACTTAAACCAGCTTATGAGTAACTGGAAATCCTTATGCTACTGTAACAGAGTTCCTCACCCAGCCTTCTCTCTGCCACAAGAAATTGCTCCCCTGACCTCACTGGACAAAAGCAAACCTCTTTAAAGGGCAACCTCATGTATTAAAACAGTATGTTAAAACTTCTGGGTAACAACACTAGTGAAGTAGGTGATTTATAACTTTCCTTTTTTTAAAAAAAAATTATATTTTACTGGGTGTTCACTGTTTATTTACAGTGGAAAACCTGATGTGCCGTCGTGCTGTGGTAGCAGACAAAGCTGTTTTTTCTCCATGACGCAACAATTGGTTTTCCTGTCATTTCAGAGGGCACAGAGCAAGTAGTTGCCTCCTCCCTGATGCAGAGCTGGGAAGAGATTGCCCTGTGCAGCTTTACTCTATCTCTGCAATGGCAAAAGGGTCTGGGAGAAGTGATCTGCACTGACTTGTAATTTCATGTGAGATTTCCCTGCAGGAGATATTTATGTCTGACAAAACAGGGCAGACCTAGATTTGCTTTCCAGGGAAGGTGTAGCTCATAGGAATGTGCTGTTTTAGGTCGAGGTTTCCATTTTTTTTTTTTCTTTATGGCAAATTATAAATGGTTGATAAACACCTATAGCAAAATACAGAAATGCACTGGCAAATCATCCTTTTTTTTTTTTTTTTTTTTTTTTTTTTTTTTTTTTTTTTCCATTAAGGAAAGCTGTTCCTTGCTGTGTAGAGAGTATGTATCCTCCTAAGAGATCAAATTATTTATGGTAGTGCACTAATTAGCTTTTTCAAGGCTTCTAAGGTCTTGGAGTTACTTCCAGCTCCGCAGATAATTGCAGTAGGTAAACACCTCTCTGCATCAAGTGTAATTTGATGTAACTGCAAATCATCTGTCAGTACCTCCTTTGGACTTCTGGCCTGATGGGGGCTCTTGGCAAGTGGAAAACTGGCACCTACAAAGCTTTTCAAGGGAGTGATCAGACCTGGCTGGTTGGGTAACTATGATGGCCACAGGGATCCAGCAATGCAGGAGGCTTCCAGAGCTGGTTTGGTGCCAGTTTTCCTTGCATATACCTGTGCTGTCATATTAATTCTGAGGCTGTAGCAGCACCCTCACATGCCCATCGTTACTCTCGTTTTGGTCTCAGTGAGCAGCAGATCCATCTCCCTTCTCACGTCCATCAGCAGCTCCAGTGTCTGTTCAAAAGTATTTGGCATTGTTCAAATATGCTGCTATGGTTACTCAAGCACCACTGACTGCTCAGGTCAGCTTGGAAGAGCTTTACACAAAGTATTTGGGACAGAATGCGGCTCTTGCTTGTTAATTTAAGACCTGGCACATCGGTTTGAACAAATCACACAGAGGATAATGTCTTTCTTTTTTTCCCCACGCTCGGGATTTGGTAAAAAAACATAAGAGAAATATTGCCTTGACGTGAGTCCAAGCAACGGCAGTGGCTCCTGCTGAAAATAGAAACCAGCCTATTTGTTCTGGGAATTGCCTGGAGGCTGGTGGGGCTCTGTGGAGGGAGGATGCACAAAGCAGTTGAGGAGCACAGGCTTCCTCAGCTGCGTCACCAGCATCCAGCACAGCCCCGGGAGGGCTGGCTGCAGGTCACTGCCACAGCAGGACACCCCTGCAGACAGCCAAGGGCCACATTTGACAACCCTTGGGAAGGGGAAGGGTCTGACAGGTGATTCTTAAACCTCAGATTGCCATTTGATGGCTAAGATAAGGTATCAGCTGCTCGCTGCTGGAGACCGGCTGGCATTTTCAGGGGGGTGAAGGTCCAGGGTGCTGCAAGGATGACCTGTTGAGGGCTGTAGCTGGGATTTTAATCTTCCAGTCCTGTTAAAATCTGAGCTGAATTGGCAAGTGGGGTTGTTTAGGTCCCAGAAATTCAATGAGATCTGTTCTGTGCTGCACCACAAGCTGAGTCTGAGAAAGAGTGACTGTAAAGTGACTTTGGAGATGTGTATGGTGCCTGCACTAGGCTGTGCCTTTGTGGTTGCCTTACACTGGAGAAATGAATATGCCTGAATTTCCTCCTCTGAGTACACTGAAGGCAAAATTTCCATAGACTTGAATGGGAGAAGAACAGGAAACTGAGACAAGTCTGAGCAGGCTGGTAAAAACGGTAAAAATGAAACAAAAAAATCTGGTGTGACTTTAAAGCTATTTTTAAAAACACAAGCTGGAGCCAGTTACTGTGAATCGCTGGAGTCTGTTGTGTCTTTATTTATTTAATTTTCCTTTTTTTTTTTTTTTTTTTTCCCCCTCAGTAATTTTGAGGATATGGTGAGAAAACAAGTTTTTAGGGATGGGTTATATGTGCTAAAGGCAGGAATGTACAGCATTTGCTGAGCACAATAAATATCACAGTCAAATGAGCAGGTCCCTTTTCTGATACTGCAAAAATATTGCAGATGAGAATTTATATCAAGCCATTTCAGAAAAAGAAAGAAGGTGGGGCCTAAAAATAAAAATAATCTGCCTTCATTGTAATAGGTAATAGCAGAATCTTACTAATATCTCTTGGATTGTGTCTTGGTTTTCCACTCAGTGCTTAAATGCAAAGGCTGATCACTCATGTATTTGTTTTTCCATTGAAGAATGCAAATTTCAGTGGCATTCCTTGAGCTAAGAAGCAACAGTTCTCTTTATGTAGTCGTTTTTCCCAGTTCTTGCACTTGAAGAAAGACAGGGAGGAGGGTGAAACAGCACAAACCACTTGAGGGGAGAAGAGGCAGGAAACCGTGACCATCGCAGTAAGCGTGGAAAAGGGAAAGTTGTCTCTGAATTCAGCGGTGGACACTGGAAATAACATCTGTGTGTTATGATCATTGTAGAGATGGCAAAAAACATCTTCTCCTTGGACTTTGGCTAAAAGTCAGGTTTGTATTTTGGGAGGCTGGACCACACCAACTGGCTTCAGACATGCTTGTTTTGTTCTCCCGTGCCCTCAGGGTGTGTGTATCAAATCCCTTTCCGCAAAGACAAACGTTGGTGTCTCCAGATGCCGACAGGAGGGCTCCAGAGCAGTCGGAATGAAATGCCAAGGTGAAGGTGTGTTGCTGCAGAAACCCGTGTCAGACTTGCAAATGGTTCTTGTGCACCTCTGGGGATATGTTACCAATAAAGACTCTTCAGCTGTTTCTGGGTTTTTGGTGGTCTTGGGAAATGATTCTTCACGGCTGGTTCCTGCTGCTTTCTAATGGTCGTGTGCTATGGTTCAGGACTGCAGGATGGGATGATCAGCTTTGGGAACCATCCACTGGCTTTAAAGGGCTTTGGACATAGTGCCCATGTTCACTGGAGTCTGTGCAATATGCAGGATATTGCATCCCAATTTTTTTTAACTTCCCTCAGGAACTTGTTAATGTGGGAAGAACTCACTGAAAACTCTTCCACTGCCTTCTCCTTTCCCTGCTAAGCATAAAAGGCTGTTGATGACAATTGTTTATAAATTGTGTGTCTTGAAGAGCTGACAGAGACTACTTGATCCTGAAACATTGCTCTGGCACTTCCTTGGCATCCCTTTGATACTTCTGCCTCTTCTCGGATTAGCAATGTTGTTGTAATAGTGTAGGGCACAAATCCAGTTACATCAGCTCCTTGTTATTTGACTGCATTCTGAGCAGCATTTCAGACATTATTAAAACATTTCCTTATGCTCTTTGGCTTTGAAAAGTACAAATTCAAAGCAAAAGCTCATAAATCTTTGTTTAATCAAAGAATACCTCTAAGAACAGTCTACATGGATATTGTATAACAAAGAGGGCAAATTCCAGGTAGGACTTTGAAAATCCAGCTGGAGCAGAAAATCAAGACTGGTGGGAGATTTTTAGAGAGCCTTGCTTACTTCCTAGAAAAATCACTGTGCTGTGTTGAATTATCAATGCCTAAGTGACAACTGCAAGTTGATTTAATTAAGAGCTATGCTTAGTATATTGTATTTGCTAAGGCATAGTTTGTCTGAAGATGTGACTATTACTGGCTCACTGAATCGACGTTGGTTTCACTGGCTGAGACTTGCCTGTTGACAGCCTTGTCAGCTGAAAGCATTAGAAGAGAATGAAATTAAATTCTGGGCCTTGCCCCAGATGGGAATTGCTGTAATGTTTTAAAGCTCAAGAAGGATGGAAGTTTAACAAAGCAGCATGACCACAGGAAGACTTATTATTGCTGCTTTCATCTTGGCTTTGGGCCATCCCCTGTCTGCAGAATTCCTGTTGATGCCCCATCTGGATTTATGTAGAAATTGATGGTAGGGTAAAGCTCTCTGATCCCATCAGTTCACATTTGCATCACTCTCTGTTCTGGATGAGCTATGAAGGGCTGGAAGCACCACTTGTTAAACTCTAATTAGCAGGCAAGCAGAGGAGAATGCAAGGTCAATTTGGCACTTGTGGAATTTAAATTATTTTCTGAATTGGAAGGGTGGGAGAAAGAAATCAAAGCCCATGTCTCTGAGTTCAGCTGTGTTTCTGAAACGGTCCCTTAAGAGATGAAAAGTACTTGAACAGAGCCATTGAACTCCAGTTTGCTCTATATTTTGCTGCTGTAATTGTTATAGAGGTCATACTTTAATGCACACAGTTTAGTTTTGATGCCTGTCCTGCTCTAAACACACAGAGTTGCTGAGAAAAAGGAAACTTCATTGTGACTACTGATTCCTATTGAGAGCAAGTGGGTGAAGTTTCCAATTCTTAGTCCAACAGCACCTTTGGATTTGTCTGTCCAAAGGTTTTGTGTCTCCTGAAAGACTTTGTTCCCCCAGCTCTTCCTACTGGTACAAAAATCAGGATAGTTGTACCTGTTGGAGGTTTTTCCCTTCCCCCATCTTTAAGCTGGTTGTGTCATTCTGGTCTTTAACCACTGTAGGTGGTAAGAAGTCAAACCAGGAGGAAGCTGCACACAGCCCAAGAGCAGGAAGGGGGAAGTCAGCAAGAGTCCTTGGGCAGGACATGCTCAAGACCTGGGCACGCAGTCCAACCTGAAACTGAGATTTTTGGGGCAGGTCACAAAAGTTACCCTCCAAATAGGAAGGATGTGTGCTTTGGGCATCCTCTGCACCTGGTAAGTCTGCTGGCTGCCTTGCTCAGGTGTCCTTCAGAGGGTGCTCCCCCTCTGCCTATTCATGGGACAAACAGGCTCATGCAGCTAAAGGAGGTTCTTATTCCCTTTAATCAGGTGCTCCACCAAAAAAACCTTGTTAATGCGTTCAGGCAGTGCACAACTTCCTTCAGCTTCAGGCTGAATTGGTTTGCATTATCACCCATTATTTTTGGATTTAGACAGAGTGTTTATGTGTATCCTGGGTCACTGATGCACACAGATTGTTACTGTGGGGCTAAATCAGCACTGTGGTACAACTGTCAGCAGTCCTGGTTTCCTTGTGGGTACCCATTTGTTCTCTAGATGAAGCTGTAGTGAGTGAAGGCTCATTCTCCAGGAAAGGTGATTGAATGCAACTGCAGCTGGTTGATTAAGCTGGACAAAGAGAAACACTCATGTGTCACTCAGCACGCTCTGCTACATGGAACAAGGGGATTAGATATGGTGAATTTCTAGTAATGAAAGCAGGCAATCGGGTTGGTCATAAAATCAGCTTAAAAGAGCTTTCTAGATTCCAGAGAGAACTAAAATAACTTGACCTACCTTGGTCCTGTAATCTTTAAATGCTGCTTAACATCTGCTCATCAGCACTTGGCAATAATATTTATTATGGAATTTTTAATAGCAGAAACTGTCTTGTGGCAAAATTAATAATGCAGAGGAGGAAAAAACCCATCATTACACAGGGGTTAAAAATGAAATGGTGGTATTGGACTTCAGTTTAAAAAAATCTTTAGGAGAAACCTGCAGCTACAAAAATTTCACTGAGGTCATCAGCTTGGTCCAATGATGGCCCAATGGCCTGGGGCAGGGTGTAGCACCCTTGCAGTCCCCTGCAGATGGTTAACATTAGAACCAGTTCTGCTTAAGGGATGTAAGTTAATAATGGAGAATTGTAGAAAAACTCCTTAAGCAGTAGAAAAGAGAGATTTGCTGAAGACGCCTTTAAGATTTGAGCTGCTGTTTGGAAACAGCTTTCTTTTCCAAAGACTGGCAGTTTTGAGTATGTTCTCAGCTTTGGGGTTATAGAAGGTGCCTAATATGAGATGGACTGGATTGGAGCCGTTATAGGCAGAGGAAAGAGTTTGAAGTTCCTTAGTGCACATTATATTCCTGAAAACTGTAGCATGAGAATTTAAGGGCTCTCTATTCTCAGCAGTTACCAAAGAAAAGTAAATTGCAATTCTCATCTTGAAAGCTCTTCCAAGTAACAAGCTCTGTAGACCCTCAAAGGTCCCACTTATTTCTCTGCTGAGCCTATAATATGTTCTATTAAATGGATTCCCTAGAGGGTGGTCTGAAGATGTCAGCAGGTGCTGAATCCACATTTTCCTTTGCAGTGTGTTCCAGTCAGTTCTCCCAGGCTTCAGACAATGGGCCTTTTTTTCCAAATTTGATTTTGCCTGCCTTCAGTTTTCACTGTTGGTCCTTGTTGTCCTTACCTCTTAAACACCTTCCTTCCAGTGATGTAAATGACTGGGAACAAGTTTGGGTATTTGCTGCACTTAACCCTTTTGTGGGTTTTTTCTCTGCTATCACAAGTCTTTTGTCAACATCAGGTCTGCAGCAGGAATTGGTTATTGCCAATTCCCTATGGAGAAATCAAATATCATCTCCACTCCCAGGCACTGTTCTTGGATTCCTGTATTCAGGGATGATATTTGATAGCTTTGCCATTGGGAATGCCGAACAAATTGCTTGTTCTTTCTGTTGTCCAAATCCTTTATTCAACTGCTTTCTAGGATGCAGTTTCTCATGCTGAATGCTTGTTGTTCCTAGACACAGAGCTTTGTGTCTTGGCTCTGTGGGAGCCTATTTTGTTGGAAAGAGACCAAACTATTAGACCATCCAGGGCACTATACTGGCCTCCTTCCATCCTAATTTACTACTGTGCTGTCCTTTGTGTAGGCTGTACGTTCTCTGTTAGTAGAATATATATTTATTTCAGTATCATAATTGACAGTGGTGAGTATGCCAGGCCTGGTATGAACCCATGTGGAACATCCAGTCATTTGCTGATACTTCCCTGTAGACGTCTACTTTTTGAAGATCTGGCACTTTACCCCACTCGTATTTCATTTAACATGGGCTTTAATTGGAACTACAAAGTGGTACAATAAATATCTTAAAATTGAAATCCCAGTAGCCTTCAGCTGCTGAATGTGTGTGTGAGGTCTTTCCTCCCAGCAATTCCCCCAGAACCGATCAGTTCCTGTTCACTTTTACTCTCTCTCTTTCTTTTGGTCCCCCTTTTATTTAGGGGCTGAATCTCAGACTGTTCAATAGAGTGTATGTGGTTTCCCCACAAATGGGTAGTTCTTGACATTAACATTCCACTGAGACTTCTGCAGCAAGCTCAGGTTTTAGCACTGAATTCCTCTGAACTTTTCTACCCATTTTTTGTTTTTAAACTTTTGAGATGTCCACGTTAACTTTGTCTTTCATGGAGCTGAAACAGGGGGACTGTTTGCATTGAGAGTAAATGGCCACAGCTAAATTCAGGGAAACACTTCAGCATGTCCTGAATCGTAGAACTGGACTGGAGACTGGTATTTTGTTATGACAACTGGATAATTTTCAATGCTATTGGTGGGATTTTTGTGTTCTCATTTTTTTGTTTATTTGTTTTTGTTTTTTCTTTCTCCAAGAGCTGCAGCAGTGTGAGAGGCAGAAAAACATTTTTTTCCTTGAAGAACCAGCCTGAATTTTTGCTCTGCAAAACAGTATAAGCTCCATATAGAGTAACTGTTCCACAGATCATCTCCACTGAGGACAACTTCTGCTTTTCTGCTGCATTTCCTACCCCCACAATGTGTATCATCTGGTTGTCCCTTCTCCAGAGGCAGTTCTGGCAATGTGCTGTTGTGTGCAATTATACAATAAATAAAAATCCAGGGGTCAATAATGATGTTGGCTGCTAAATCTGGGTATGCTTTTCTTAAATGTGCCTTTATTTGTGAGGTCTTGGATTTCCTACAAATCTCATCTGTGGGACAGCAAAAGTGATGGGCCTGTATTCCCTGTGCTGGTCTAAATCAAAGGGCTCAGCTGCCCAAAATAAGGTATTTAGTCCACAGGTGGTAGCTCCACCCTTCCCCCCTGCCAGGCCTCTCTCCAGGGCTGCAACTAATCAGGAATAACCACCCATCCTGGGGGAAGACAGAGGAGTGTTCAGGGATGGAGGTGCTGCTGCATGAGATGAGACTCCTGCCTGTCCCTTGGACCACCACCAGGTAAGTGCACCCCTGGCTTGCATATGATGTGCTCAGAGAAGTATTATTTTGTCCTCCTTGTTAAAAGTGAACATTTCTTTCTTTGCTTTGTCTCAGTGCACATCAACCATATCTCGTTGTTACATCTAAGTTGCTACAAACTCTAAATCAATAATCCCATTAGGAAGAAAAAGGGGGTTTAGTAGCAATAAGTAGAATTGCAGAGTTAATCAGATCATCTCTATTCGAGTTGTAGACTGTTTCCCAAAGATGTTGTAGCTCTACAAAATCAATAAGGGCACAATAAGTAGGTTTATTTTCTGGGTATCAGTGGTACAAGGGTGGGGGTTGGATGCCTGGAGGGAACCAAGGGGTTTTGCTGCCTGTGAACACAGTAGGAGTGGAAAAGAAACTGTTGCTGCCATGGACTCAAATAACAGAAAGTAGTGTATATTTTGGGCACTCAGATGTCTGGGAAATGTCTGGGGGAGGTACAGATTCAGGAATTTTTCCCTTCTTAGTCCATGCCCACCAATTTCCCAAACACAATATGTCTAAAATAACAGTGCATTTTAAGTATGACATTTTGAGTTGGTAGCTACTTGTTTTACAGTGAAAAACCCACCTGATTTTACAAGCATTCTTTGGAAGAGATGGATGACGTTTTTCTTACCTCCTCTTCCCATTTTAATTTCTAAATCTAGTCCTTACAGCTGATCTCTTCTAGTTGTATGCTATACAGCTATAGAGATTTCAGTGGAGTTGCACCTGGCTGGTCTGGGGAGATTAAAGTGAGATTTAATCCTTCCTAAACCAGGCTTTGCACACCTTCTTTTGAGTGGAGCTGAACCCTCTTCTCCACAACCATTACCCTTTAAATAGCTATTGAAGACAATAAAACTGAAGCCACTAAAATGATGGGCCTCGTTGTTGTTTCATTATTGTTAAATATGATCCCTGCTGTGCTGTGGGGTAACCAGTGCCCAGCACTGCTGTATCTTGATTGTTGCTCAATGATCCTTTAAACTGAACAGAGCTGTATGTTCAGCAGATCAGTGCACTGCTTTCTCCTCTCTTTGTGCATTAAACAATAGATCATGGATCTGTGCCTTAAATATTTACTGTGCTTGTGTTTGCTAATAAAGACTTCTTGGGGGAAATAATGTTTCACTTTGGCACTCAGGCTAATACTGCAGTGCAGGAGGCTGAAAATGCATCTCACTGTGGCTCAGGGTGGCCTGCCCTGTTTGGGAATGGTGTGGCTGGAGCAGGATCAAACTGGGAGAGCTGGGAGTGTGGTTAGAGCCAAAGGGCTGTTGAGCACATGGAGACACTGCCCAGGGGGTGCAGCAGAGTGAGAGGGGCCTCATGCACAGGGAAGGAGATGAGCAAAGCTTTCCAAGAGCAGGATTGATTCAGATGGAGCTGCTGTTGCGCTTTGGGTGCTTAAGCACCTGTCCAAGGTGGGTTGTCAGCAGCTGGGAAGAGCTGACCTGTGTTCTGCATTCTCAGCTGCACAGCCTTCATTTGTGCTGTGGGAAACTCAAAGACATCCCTGCAGTGAGAACTCAGCTTCCTTTTGGTTGGTTTAGGTCCTTAAAATTGCCTCTTGGTTTTATCAAGACTTGACTTGGGTGAGACCTTTGACATGACTCTGAAAGCCTATTTTGTCTTGGGCTGTCACAGTGGGTTTTTAAATGTAACTAATTTCTTCTTGAACTTTATCAAAGTTTAAATAATCATTAGGACATTCACATGCTGTTCTTACCAGCTGATCTTTCTGGACTAACTGCTAAATAGTTAAAAACCTGCTGTGTTTAAAATGAACAGGTATTGCTGTTAAACCCAGGCTTGAGGGTGCATAAATAAACTTTGCATCTCCCAAGACTCAGTAAGGTGAATTTGTAATGGCTTAACCCTATTACTGCATAAAATTGCCTTAAATTTTTCTGAATATTGAGGTTCCTCCTCAGCAGAGGAAAGGCTGCATATAGTTAGAGAATAATATCATATTACATAATAATATGGTAAAGGTGCTTTAGATAATAATATTATAAAGGCAGAAAATAAAAATGGAAAACGAACCAGGCTGTAAATGCCACTGATCGTAATGGTCATTATCTCAGAAGTTGGTGCCATTTTGAGGAAGGATAAACTGACTGCTTTGACTTTACAACCTGTATATTTTTTTTTTTTTTTTAATCTTTCTGATACCTCACAATTACCTTTTTTCCCCAGGGAAAATAACTTTTATGTGTATGCAAACATTGTGTGTGTGTGTTTATCTAGTGTGAAGATATTTGATACATATACAAAATGATTTCTTTACACACAAATGTGCCCGGGCTTCCCCACAAGTGTGCCAAGAGGGAGCCACTGAAAGTGAGATTCAATACCTGCTTTAAACCACCCTGGCAGTGAGAACCAACCCACTGAGCTGTGCCTAAACTTCCCAGCAATGTTTCCAAGTAACCACAGGAGCTCTGTCTTTTGGTGTAGTGGGTTATCCTGTCCTGGCATGTGCTTTGGGTCTGTGCATGTGGAAATCCTTCATGTGTACAGCACAGAGCCTTTCAGCCTATTCCAGAGGTACAGCTGCCGCTGTATTGATTGTGTGGAAGTGTCTGTGCACTGCTTGATCAGCACCATAATGTGTAGAATGAATAATGTATATTCCTGAAGAAAGAGACTGACTGGCAGAAGCAGCAAAGTGAATCTTGGGAGCAAGGGAGTGAATCCTTGGCTGGATTGTATTTTGTCTGAAGCTCTTTGAGGCATCAGGTGGTAGAACAGAGCTAGGATTGTGCCCAAATGTTGTATCAGCTGGTGGAACAGAGCTGGGGATGTGCACAAACGTATTTTAGAGAAATATTTAATGTGGATCTTGCCCCCTGTCACTTCAAGCACACGGACACGTGGAGGGAAAGGAGAGTTAATCTTGTGTGGCATAAATTAGTAAGAGCTGTGCAAAAGAACTTCTCAAAGACTTGCTTGCTAAATAAATTACTGGTCATGTTTTATTTAAAATGCTCGTGCTGCCAGCAGAGAACATAGCAAACAAGCCCACTTACAATTAAAGTAACAGCCAGGATTTTCCTTCTGGCACTCCTGTGACTTGTTGCACTTGTTCAGCTTTGCTGCGTGTCAGCAGCAGCTGAGCAGGATCACATGGACACTCCTGGTTCACGTGGCATCCTGTGATCCACCAGTTCATCTCTTTTTGCTTGCAAATGTTATTTCGGTGAGCCCAGCTGGGTCACCCAGCTCACCCCACTCTGTTTGCCTGGTTCTGTGACAGGGTGTGCATTTATAGCCCCGGACTGTGCCCGGTGCTGTGCAGCCCCCACAGTGCAGCGAGGGGCTGATGGCTGTGACGTGGGGATCGGGCTGTTCCCTGTGTCTGCCCACGTGCCGTGGGAGCTGGGGGTGGATTGGTGCCAAGCTGCAGAGTGGCAGAGGGTGGGTATGGAGGATTTACATTTCTAGCAGGACAGATGTTTGCTTTCTTTGCTCCCAAACATCTGCTCCCATGCTCTATTTTGGGAAGTGGTGAGCACTGCTTTAAGGGCAAGGCTGAGGTTACAGCAGGTTGTCAGGCTTATCCCATCTGAGGCTGTTCTTGGTTTGAGAGTGATGGAAGAAATGTGTGGAGAAAATGTTTTCTACCTCAAGGGTTGAACATTCCTGGAAAAGCTGTCCCTTGCAGGACAGCCTACGGCACCCCCTGTAAGATACAAACCTGGAGATACAAACCCTTTCCTTTCCTCGAGCTGATGGCCAGGCTGCAGGTTCAGAGATGAGCCTTGTCACTGGACAGTGTTTGTCCATTTCTGTGTTGGTTTTTTTCCCTTCTCTACTCTCAGGTGACATTCAAACAGCTCAGGGCCATCAGCACTGGGAAGTGTCTGTGCTGTTTTCACTAGGTTATATAGATTAGGTCTCTGCTGCTTTTACCTTGAGCATAACATTGATCGGTTCACATCCCAACTTCCTCTGAAAAATCAAATAAAAGAGCTTGTTGAAACGGCTGGCAGGCAGGGGATGGTGTACAGGCATTTTTTAGGGCTGGTGTAGCAGGATGGTGTGTTTCTTTGTGCCTAAGATGCTTTTTTTAAAGAAGTATCTCCTAAGGGAGGGACAGGAGTCTGAGAAATGATCCTGGGCTAAAGGAACAGCATTTTCAAAGTTTGTAAGACTTTGCTTGGCACTGATAAAGAACACCTGAGCAAGCAAGAGATGAATATTTGGGGCAAAGAGTTTAGCTTGCCAACTGTCAGTATAATCCAGAAGAATAATGAAGTGTTTATCTTTTTCCCGTGGAAAGAATCTCAGAGTACTGCAGCAGCTCTGGGATTTCCATAACACAGTAGCACCTAAAGCATATTCCTGTCCCTCTGTACTGTGTCATTACTCCTGAGCTTAGAGAGTTTCAAGGCAGAGCATCATAGCTGCTTTTTTTGCCTCTTGTGTTTGGAAGTTGTTTCATTGTGGTCAAATTCAGCCCCTCTGTTGTCTTGGTGATAAAAGAACCCAAGTTCAGGGTATATTGATGGAGATCTTTCCCCTGTAGAACAGCTCTCAGACTGGAAACCCTTCCAAAGTTGTTTCCAAATTCAGGCTCTACCAATTGGGCTGTCATTGAAAAGTAGGATCTTTAATGCAGTGCAGTCACTTGGTAGCACAAGTGAAATGTGCATTCTCCAAAAGCTTCATTATGAATATGACCAAAACATTTTCTGGTGTCATTAAAACTGCCTGGACTCCAGCAATGACAATGACAACATTTGGGGGTGGTCTCTGTGCCCCAAAATAGCATTGCAATAGTGGCAGTGTGGCTATTGTGCCTTTTCTTTAACGCTCTAGAAGTTGGGGATTCTCTTTGGGAAGCCCAGCGAGATAATTGGATTGAGGGAGAGAGAGAATGCTGCTTTTTGAGCAGGATGTAACATATGACAGTCCCTTCCTGTGCTCCCTGGGCTAATATCTAATCCAAAGGACTGTATCAGAAAAGCCATATGCACAACAAAAAAAATCTGTGTCCAGCAGTCTGTGGCCTGGCACACATCCTCCAGCAACATCTCTGGTGTGTGTTGACAAAGTCATTCAAAATTGCTGGTTGCTTTTGGATTATGTAAGATTTTTGTTTTCTCAGCATTGGGTACTGTAAGGAAATCACAAGTTTGGTTTAAAATGCAAATATGCACATCATGTATATAGTAATTTTACAGGGTTTCTGCCTTCAGATTTTTCAGCATTTGGCCTTTATCTGAAGTCTCTTCACAGATAGACACTTGTTTTTCCTTAAAGGAAATTTTAAAAAAAGATTTTTATATAACCACGTGTGCCTGTTGAGCTTGAGTACTGGTTAAATATTTGGGGATTAGCCTTGATAGTAACTGAATGAACCATACTCAGTACTGAAGATGTTTCATATTTACAAAGCTTAACAAACAAATAGCTAGCAGTGTACTAATTAATCCAGACAAATTAACTTTCATTAGGTAGTACCAATAGTTTTTGTATTTGCTGTAGTTTGTGGTCTCGTTTTTATGGGCACAGATTATATTAAATGCTCCCAGAACCATTTTGAGATCATGAAGTTATTTGGAAGACAACATATTTTTAATTACATTTCCAAAGCCTCGGTGCTTTGCTCCCTCCATCCCCTGAGCAGTAAGGAGATTAGGGTCAGTGCCAAGTGACTTGCATCACCCTCTATCCTGGGATGTGGCTGCCCGGGTTTTAGCAGTGGATGGAATGATTCACCAGCACAGTGTGCTTTCATGGGAATACAAATGCATAATGAGCAACCTCGCGTAGGTAGAGGTGAAAGAACCTTTCAGAAGGATCTTGCTAAAGTGTTTGGACATGCAGGGTAGAACAAATCTCTAGCTCAGGCCACTGAGGCTGATCTGACCACCAAAATACTGCAAAGGACTGGAGGCTGCAGTCTAGGTCGAGCTGACTGTAGAACAGCTCCATGTATTTACCAACATCCTTTTCAGCCTGTCTTAACACCTCTAGAAACTTTTCTACTTTTCCAGTATTTGGAGAGTGTGGTTGTATTGTACAGACAAGGTCTGATCCTTTAGTTCAGCCAAAAATTGGTAAATATCTGTGGTAATTCCTCAGTCTGGCTGCTCAATAATGTGTGCCTGACACATGCAGGTTTGCTAAAGAAAGTCTTGATAGTGAACCCACCCTGCTTCCTACTACATATTTTAGTCTGATATTCAGACTTCTTTTTTTTTTCCCCATATTTAAATTCAATCCCCTGAAGCTTTGTTATATCTAGCAGTGGCTTTTCTTTCTACGTATTTATATCTTGCAAGACCAAGTGTAGGTAGAGGCACTTTTACCAAACTGGGAATGCTTTGCTACTATTTCAACCGTGTTGCCAGGAATAGCTCTGTACCTGCAAAGCTGCACACTGAATTCACTTGAAGACAATGCACAGATGACTTTTGTTGCACTGGCCTTGGCTGGTGCAGCTGTGCTTGTCAAGGATTTGGGAACTTTCTTATTAAATCAGCCTGTACAATCTGCAGGAGTTTGGATGATTCAGAAAAAAGAAAAAAAGGAAACCCACAAGAAACAAAGTAATAGAGTAGGGTGCATTAAATATTTGCAAAGGAAAACATGCTGATCAGGGGAGTAACTCTGATTTTAGCTAATAAATAAGGATAAATCTTTGAACACCTCTAGTGTACGGCAGTACAGCAGTTACCACTGGCACAAGAACGAACCCCCTTTGGACTGGCAAAGGGCAGATGTCTCTCAAATGCTGTTGTGCCCAGACTTTGGTTAGAGAACAAGTAGAGGAGAGCATTTTAACCTTTGCTTTCATGTAATGCTGATTTTAATGCTAGTTCTAATGCTGCAGCTGTCTGGCATCTCCAGGAGATGGAGGTGGTTTGGAAGGCGTGATCGTTATTTGTGTAACAAAATCCATCTGACAGGTAACCACATGTTCCAGTTAATCTCAGCTGGGCTATAAGTAGGTCTTGTATCAAATGCAATGACTCCTTTACTGAGCCTGATGCTAATGTCAGTGGCATCTGCTTCAGCCTATGTATTCCTTAAAAATGGATTGAAATCGGGCTTATGAGTGAGTTCGTATTAGGGTAACCCCCACTTAAATACTATAGGTCACACTGATATCTGATGTCAGTAGAGGTGCACCAGGAGAGATTTGTCCCAGTGTGTTTTTTTGTTTGTCCATAGCCAAGGACACAGCTGCAAGAGATTGGAATGGGTTTTCCAATGCATTAAGAGATTAATCTATTATTTACTCTGGGAAAAGCAGTCTTATTTAATATTAAATTCCAAATTTCCTTTAGGTGTTTACCAACTGTCCAGAAGATTAGGTGCATTAAATTAGTGAACGTTCCTTTTCATGGGTTGTCTTTTGCCTCTCTCAGTTTGCAAATAATGGAGTCAACACTCCTGTCCCTGGTGTTGCACTTACCCAGGGCAAGCATGCTCTGTTTTTTCAAACAGTGAGTCAAGAGGTAATTTCAGCTGCTTTCACTCACAGGGAGGGTGGAATCTTCACTCTGTTAACCAAATTCATGTCCCATTTACTCTGTCTCACACCTTCCTTTGGACTGCAGTCTCAGCTAGTGGGCTTAGTCTGTATGTGACCTGGAGCCTCCCAAGGAAAAACTCAGGATAAGTGCAGATCAGGAGGTTACACATTCAGGGCTTTGGGGTGATCTAAGTGAGGCACTAAAACCAGGCCACTCTTCTGGCTCCTCTCTTGCAGTAACCCAGGTTTTGCTTGGAGCCTGTCAGTTGGCAGTTGCACTGCAGCTATATTATGTCATTGTGACTTGGTCAAAACTGGCTCCCAAAGGCTTGGAATAAAAAGGGAGTGAGCCAGATGCAAGCTCTGGTGCCTGGAAATCTCCTGACACCAGAGCTCTTTGTCCAAGTTTTCTGTAGCTTTCAGGTCCCTTGCCAGACTTGTGACTAATCATACAAGTGATGCAAGCTATTCTTATCTCTAAAATCATGCAGATAAGATATACATATATATATATATATATTTAGCTATACTACTATAGGCTATGTGTTATGTGTCTAACACCATCTGTCACGTACATGTGTGGGCTTTGTTTAAGGGAAGATCTTTAAAATCTGAATCATTCTTATCTGAAACCAACTCAAAATGCTAAAATAATTTCAAAAGTGGACTTTGACTAATGATTCAGTACTTTAGGGGGAAAATATAACTTTGCACATGGACTTTCAATCACAGACAATGGAATTTGATTGGCACCAAAATTAAGTATAAAAACATGCCTTGTCAAGCTTCAGGAAGGGCTATAAAGCATTAAGAGCTTAGGGAAAAGATTCCCTCGTGGTTTTGCCAACATCCTATTACAGATTTCTCTGCTCCCCTCAAAAAGATTCCCTCGTGCTTTTGCCAACATCCTATTACAGATTTCTCTGCTCCCCTCATTCTTAATGATTTTGGTGGGAAATATGATGAATAACTGAAATAAGATCATTCTATTTCCAGTGAAAGCTTTACTACATCGATTTCTTTTTTCCTGTGCTGCTGTTTGTCAAAAGCAGGTGACATACAAAATTCTGTTTGTCAAAAACAGCTGATGTACAAAATTCAGGTGTCGCTGGGAATTCAACCTGTCGCTTCTGTTAAATTTTGACTACTGCTTCTACCATGAAAAACATAACTGCTGTGAAAGGTAATTTATTGTTACTGTAATGGCTGATCATTATTGGAGTCAGTGGAAAACTGCACAGCATTAAACTAAAACTCCTGTGTATAACTCTCATAACACTTATTATTTCTATAGCATAATGCTGTGTTGATATGGCAACACTTTGTGCTTATATCACTTTTATTGGGGGATCTGAAGTGTTAAAGAGTTTTATTCACTCTTCAGAACAGCACAGTCAGTGCTATCATCCTGGGTTACTAGACAGGTAAGCTGGAACAAGGACAAGCAGAGATTTGCCCAGGGATGTAACACTCAGCCTTGCAAGGCCCTATCTCTGCAGGCTGAAGCACCTGCTTAATTCTAACCCTGTTCAATTGACTCAGATGTTTTACCAAATCTGGATCTATGTAACCAAAATTCCTGGTCAGTTTGATTAACTTTCAGATGATCCCTCCCAAAGCTCACAAGAAATCAGTGGGATTTACATCCCTGCCTGTTGTTCAGCTCCAGGTTGGCTGGGGGCACAGATGAGGGCATGTCCTTGAAAGCAGCTTATGGTGCAGAATACCTGGCTACTTCCATTCTCATTCTGTCCTCTCAGACAGCGGCTTTCATGAGCTTTAAACTCACCTATTAACAGGGAAATAGCTATTTTTGGACTACCTAGTGCAGCTGCTGTAGCAAGTCAGCCTCTGGAGCTCCAGCCTTGCAAACAAAGTAAATATTTACCTGGAGGCTGTTGTTAATAAAAGAGCCCTTCCATCCATGTTTACCCTGGAAATGCTCACAGTGATTTGGTTGACAGGGTTTGAATGCTTTTCATTCATTTTACTACGGGAGCTCAGAGTGTGTGGCAGCCAAGGCAGTGGGAAACATGGTCATTCAGAAAAATGTTGTTCATTTGTTTACCTGCCTTCCTGGAGTTCTGGTTTGATTGTTTTGTTCTTAAATAGAACGGGAGATCTAGACAATATAAATAATTCATTGTGGAAGCATCACATTTCTGGGAATGCTAGGGTGAAAATTGCTAAATATGCATTTAATTTAAGCTTGATTAGGTGACTTATTCTGCTCTAACACAGTCATAATTAAAATGTAGTCCTGTGAGGTTTAAGGCATTACAGGTACCCTGTGTTCCATGAGCAGCAGGGCTAATTAAAGGGAATCCTCTTTGGGCTGCCTTATTATGGGATGTCTTGTTATGTGGGGCAGCAACCAGGATCCCAAATGTGAAGCTTGGAAAGCTGATGGGAGACTGGTTCATCACAATGGGAGAGCTGAAATATTGCAGAGGTAAATGAAGCAGCCCCTCCTGTTCAGCTTGTTACCCTGCAAGGGAAGCCTCAACCTCCTTATGGGTAGTGGAGTGAGCGCTGCACATTTCACTTCCCTGCCCTCTTGGGAATTTCAGACCAGGAGGAAGGGGGGAAGCAGACTGGGAAGCTGCTGAAATGAATCTTGGGATGGAGAAGTCTGGTGGGAACTCTAGGCTAGGTCCTCTGCAGTGGCTTCAGCAGGAGCTGCACTGTGAACCTCACTCTGAGAGGTTTATGTTATAAATGAGGTGCTGTTGGGAGTAGGCTAAAGGAAAGCAATTTCCTGAAAATTGCTTGGGCAGAGTTATGGGATCAGTGTTGAGTTTCTCCTGTGTTCAGGGGTGCTCTTGCTCTGGAGCTCAGCTTACCTCTGGGAGATTGTCAGTGGTATTATTTGTGATGTGAAGCCGAACTGAAGGCCGTACCCTGCAACCCATCCTTTCCTGAGACAGATGATGTGCCCTGGAAACGCAGATAATGTTGCAAAGCTGGGTCACTGAGCTGTTTTTCTGGCTGGTAGAAAGGTGAGACCTGCAACCAGAGATGGCTGTGGGTGAAATCCACACATGCCCCTTTTGCCTTGGCAGTGTCTTGGTGGCTTTGTCACTGAGACCTGGCAGAAGGGGCCCTTAGTGGGTCTGGCTGGCCAAGGTGGGAACAGGCTTGTGACAACAGCTTGTTATGAGTACACCATCAGCATCCCACCTCCTGTTTGGTGTTTTGTTTTCTTGTTCTTTTGTTTTTGACCCCCTCTTCCCTCTCTCTAATCACCAGAGCTACCTGCTGACTGCAGTTTGTCTGGGCAGCTGTCCGGGCCACGGTGAGCGTGTCTGACAAAGCTTAAACCTTGATCTGAGCAAATCTCTTCTAGGCTTTCTCATTTCAACAAAGCCCTTGTTCAGCTGCACTAGTCCCAAGGAGTGCCAGGCCACTGCTCAGACAGTTCTGGAAGCCTGGTTGCCTTTAGCATGCTCGGGGAGTTCTGACATATCCCTAATCCATAATGTGAGAGCAAACTCTTTGGGGTGGGGTGGGAAATCGGGGTGAAAATGAACAACAGATCCCTGGTCCTGTGAGCAGCCCCACAAATTCTGCAGGGTCTCCTCTGCACTTGCAGTTTAACTGCACTGAATCTCACCCCCTTCTTTTTAGGTGTCCTGTACATCTGGGACCTGGCTGCTCCCTTCTGGTGAGTCCTGCTTTAACTGGGACAGCTGGTAATGGCCCATCTTCCCTTGGCAGTTGTGGACCAGCCTGACTGGAGCATGATCATGACAGCACTTAACTCTTTTCTCTGTGACTGACACCACCCAGGTCAGGGCAGTGGTGTTTTCCAAACAGCAGGTTCCCAGAGCAGGAGATGGAGCCTGTTCCTGCTGCTTTCAGGGAAGGCTGACATGAGGCAGGCTTTAGGAAATTGTGTTTATTTCTCCGCATTCTAGTTGCTAATTTTTTTTTTTTTGTTCCATGGCCTGAAATATTATTTTCTTAGGGCTTGTATATTTAATAACAGGTTTTGCATGACAGTTCACTATGAGGTTTTTGTGTGTATATATACAAACATCAGGTGAAATGCTGAAAAGTATGTTTGTAATTTGAGTTTATAAGTGAATTGGGTTGCTTTTCTCTCCCAGTGGTTACTCTGCTTCTGCACATCCACTGCTACATCTTCTACAGTTTGGAAGTGATCTCTTAAAGCAAAGATGTTTTTCTTTGCAGACTGCTTATTGTAGCACATTATGTCCTATAAAATCGTTCTGTTCAACAACACTCTTCTGTTGTGCAAACAGCACCAAAAAAAAAAGGAGGAGGGAAGGGGAATAAATAAGCAGACACACCAGCAGAATTTTTCCTTTGCTGGTACCTGAATTGCTCTCAGGGAAGTGGACACATTTGTATTCTGTCACTGCTACCATGACCAAAGAGATCTCCCAGTCCCAGAGCACCAATTTAGAAAATCTTGCTGTACAGTGCTTTGAAGAAAAAGTGTTTCTGAAATGAAAAAAAAACAGAGGCTGTGGGAGTGAAGGGCTGATGCCACTGTGGGGTATCTCTGGCTCTGCTCTCTGAAGTGGGGTCCAGCCTTTCCTGCGTGGGAGCCCTCGGGCCAGCCCTGTGGGCAGTGCAGCTGCAGGTGGGTGGCATTTCTGATGCACAGGGATGCTTCCCTGGGAGGTACCTTCCTCTCTGCAGCCCTGTCCATCTGAACAGAAAAATACCAGGGGGAGGAAGGGCAGTGGCTGCTCCCTGTGATATAATCCTGCAGAACCTGCTCACTGATCCTGAGCTGGGTGCTCGTGGCTGTGCCCCTGTGATCCCATATCATGTATCTGGGGGGAAGTTCTCCACTTCTCCCCTGTCCAGCACTGAAGAATCACACCTTGCTTTAAACTCAGCTTAACCTCCATTCCCAAGTCTGGTGTTTCAGGCTTGCTATAAATTATTTAAACAAAAAGGCAGCTTGGCTGTAATGTGGGCAAATGCTCTTTATGCTAAAGGCATGGATGTCAGTCACACAGCCTGTGGAATTTACAGAGATATTTATGTACATTGCTATTTAACATTTTTTTACTCTGAAAAGGTGGCATAATTGTGAGTCAGCAGCGTGATGTGACTGATCCCAAGGACCTCACATGATGTGCTCTGCGAAGAGGACTCTCCAGGTTCATATTTTGCCAGTGTTTCTGGGAGTTTTTTAAAGCACACCCCTGCCAAACAAATTATCAGCTAATTCATTGGCTCTGTAGAAATCACTTCCCAGACTTGCCCCAGAGAACGTGCCCCTGCCGTGTGCCAGTGGCAGAGCCGAGATTGGAGCTCAGGTGTCCTCATTTCCAGCTCTTACTAATTACCAGCAGCTCCCTGGTGGTGTGTGCATGCTAGCACACATTTCTGCAGCCATGAATGAGTAAGAATTCAAGAAACTTAGCAAAGCCTAAGCTATTTCCCTGAACTTTCTGTTGAATAATGGTCAAAAAGGGTGCCAGATTCAGTGATGTCAGAAAATGTGAAGCCAGCTAGCAGCTGCCAGGGAGCCTGAGAATAAGCAATCTCCAGTGGGTTGCAGCATAGCCAGCTCTTCTTTTTTTTTTTTTTTTTTTTTTTTTTTTTTTTTTTTTTTTTTTTTTTTTTTTTTTTTTTTTTTTTTTTTTTTTTTTTTTTTTTTTTTTTTTTTTTTTTTTTTTTTTTCTGATGGCAAAGAAAGATGAAACACTACAAAGATATTCCCAGGGAGAAAATAGATGTCATACAACATTTAAATAGATCCTTTCAAGAAGGAGAGCTGCAGAAACCCTTATAACTAGCTCACGAATCTGAACCTGCTGACTTTTTTTTTTTTTTTAAAGATTGGTAGGACAGATAGGAAGCTTTAAATATACAGCTCTGTTGTCTCGATTTCTTAATTCTATTGTCCAGCTTTTGCCTGAATGTACCAGGTAATAATAAAAGCAATACAAGCAGCAGGTCCATAACTACAAAATGAATGTTTAAAAGAGCTTTGTTCTCTACAAAGCAAGGCATTTTGAAATAGAGAACAGGGTAAAATGGAAGTTTTAAGGACTGCATAGGGATTCATGGCAACAGAGGGAACACAAGTGACAAGGAAACTTCTCATGCAGAGGAACTGAAATATTGATAAGAGGGAGACTGGAGGGAAATACAAGAAGTGGAGAGAGCCCAGAAATGGCAGTTGCTTTCCCAGAAAGCTCTGTGCACCATGGAATGAGGACAGCTGTCAACTTCTGAATCAGAAAGGATTTAAATTTAACCTGCTTATATCAAAAGGCAGATCAGTACCTCTCCAATAATTATCAGAAAAATATAATAACTGAAAGGACCTCCTGATCCTGAAACAGCCCACCCTTCTACTTCACTCTCATCTTCCTCCCTCCCTCCCCTGTTCCTTGTGTTCATTCCTCAGGGCTGCTGGTGCATGGACACATATTGCAGGACACCACTGAGTAAACTTCTTGCCAGAAAGGAAAAAATCCAGCTAGATAGCAGCTTGATATGAAGTAGTTCCACTGGATTTATTGTGGTCTTAGGGTTGAATCCTAATTCATTAGTATGTGCTGATGAATTTGATTAGAGCTGGCCTAAGTACTAGAAAATGTGAGTATCCTTTGTCTTCAGTATTTCTGTGAGTTACAAGGTGATCTGTCTTTATTTATTTATTTACTGCATTCATTTTGGGAAAAGAAGGGCCAGGTTTGAACGAGACAAATAACAGCTCTGTGTGTCTTGGAGCAGTGGGTGCAGGTGGCCATGACAGTACAAATGACTCATCTCCAGAGGTGCCGTCAAAGACTGACTTCCTTCAAGTTCATGCACAAATATCATTTGTATTCCTCTGTCAAGGTGATCTCAAAGTGTCTGTGGACAGTGATGGAAGTAAAGACTTTGTGAATTTAGAATTTTTCTGCTGGTTGGAAGGAGGAAAAAGAAAGAGTTATGGAGACTTTTATACCGTTGTATAAAATGTTTACTGTGCTCATAACGCAGGATTAAAAGAAAGGTATGAAACAAAATATGCAAGGGAACTCTTTCCTGTTAATTGTTTGTTGAATTCTGTACCTCTGCCTTTACTGTTCCAGTCACTAAATATGAATCCTAAGTACTAATTCTTTAAAGCAGAATATTAACTAGTACAACAACTTTTTTGGACCCTTTTTGGCACAGGCAATGCAAAACCTGTGTCTGGGGCTCACAGCTGCTTTCTTTTCCCGCTTAATGTTTCCCAAGGATGGATTTTTCTTCAAAGCTTGCACTGACATTGGTGCAGAGTCAAGTCTGGCTGATCCTGCATAAATATAAGGGGGGGAATAAGAAGGTTTCTGCTGAGTTTGGGGGGTTTAGTTCCAAGAGATGTTTTTACTGGTGAGTGTGGAAAGAGGCAGCCCATGGATGACCCACTTGTAGGTACCTGTGGTGTGTGTCCTTTTCCTGCACAGAGGTCTTGTTTCCCATGAAATACCGACGGAAGGTATGTGAAGCCTCACTGGTGCTGAGCTGGCTGCAAACTGGGCTTGCACTGGGTGGGCTGTGCTGCTCGGGGGCTCCTCTTCAACCCACCCTGTGCTGTGGCTGGTGGGGAAAGCTGTCAGTGCCTTCCTAAATCAGCCCCTGGGGATCCAGAAGTTGCCTTCAAAAAAAATCTGCAGTGGGTTTTAGAAGCAAAAAGCACATCTGTCCTGTGGATGTAAACACAGCTCTGCTGCAGTGGGGTAAATTGACTGGTGGTGGAGGGAGCTGGAGGACAGAGAGCGACCGCTCGCTTGCACCGGCCGTGCTTAAAATACATCTCTTCTTATTGTAAAGCTGATAAAATTTGGAGAGGTTTCTTGTACTTACAGCCTCAGCTGAGCAGATTAAACATTACATAATGTGCCTCTCAGGGGCACTGCATGATTAATGAATGCTTACAAAGTGCTTTGTTAAATATGACATAGTACTAATGTCTCTCTTGCAAAAGAAAGACTGAGGAGGCGGTGGTAGAAATTGTCTTCCCTGAAAAGGCATCCCCTAAGTTTGGTTTTTTTTTTTTTTTTTTCCTAAAGTAATCTACTGAATGAAGTAAAATAAACTTTGAATTACGTGCACAATAAAGCAGAACACCAGATTTCTCTACTTGTGCTGGGAGAGTAATTTGGCTGCTCAGGAAATCAGCCATGAAGTCAAACAAACTTTAGAACAGGCAATGTGGGGGCCAGTTATTTAACTGACAACTTTCCTGTGCCATCAAGCATAAAGAAGGAATATAACCTGAAGCTAAAAGGAGGCATTTTTGAAATGGATACTGCTGTGGTAGCTGAACTTTGATTTATTTTTATTATTTTGCATTGACAAATGTGGACAAAGTGAAGCTTTGACTTTCAGATTTCTCTTCTATAAAGAAATATTTTGTATGTAAGAATTCTAAGAACTCCATTTTGGAAAAGTGGGAACAGTTGAACAAAAAATATTCCAAGGTGTATATATGTCTAAGGATGAAGCTGCAATACAAATTATAGGTCTATTCAATTAAAAATCAATATTTATAATGACCCTACTGGAACTAATTACATAGGACTAGGCTGATGGCTGCTGCAAATCAGCATGGATATATTGCCTTTCACTTTTGACAGCTGAAGATCTGGCCTTCAGTTTTGGTGCCTCTTATTTGAATGCTGGAGAACCTAATATTGGTGCTACATGTGTCTCTCTGTATCTTCTCCCAGAGAGAATACTCTCAGTATTAAGAGGAAAAAATCAATATAGATTCGTGTTTTGAATCTTCATGACACTTCCTTGCAGTGGCTGTCACTGAGAGTAACGGGGGACTGAGTTCAGAGGTGGAGGGATGGCAGATTGAGCTTAGTTCTGTCAGGGATTTGAAATATTGACCCTGTCCATGAGGATTTCCAGATCTTACCTACTTTATTCCAAGGAGATCCTAACACTGCTCCAGCTGCTTAGTTTTTCAAGTATGTTACAGGTTTGTGGTTTTTTTTTTTTTGGTTGCGTTTTTAAATGTGTTTTCTTTTTCTTTCTTAAAAAGGGAAAATAGAAGTGACTGTATTTGTGAAAGTGAGAGATTTAAAATGCTGGATTTTTTTCTCTGCTTGGCAGTTTTACACCGAGGGTGTAACATTCCAGCATGGTGGTGTTTTGCATCCGTATTTCACTGAGATAAGTGAGGACAAGCACAATGTTAGGGAGAAACAAGCCTAGAGGCTGGATCAGTCTGTGCTCTGGTCTCTGTTACTCCATATCTTCCTCCCTGTAGTCCCACAGATGTTCTAAGTCTGACTGGGACCAAAATTCAAATGGATCTGAGTTTTACTGCCAGCCTTTCAAGGCACCTCAACCCTGCCTTGTGTGTGTAGTTTGGAGAGATGATCAAACCATTCCTTGCTGTCATTGCGTCCTGAGAACATTTGCTTAGGGAAAGGCTATGGTTTAATGAATAAGAACTCAAGAACCTTAGCAAAACCCAAGCTATTTGGATTTTGGAGTTGCTTGAAAGTTTCAGATCATAAGAATTCTTTCTGATTTATATGCAGTGAGCATAAGTTTCTGTGGTACTTCCACTCATTTTGCATCATTTATTACCGCCCTGAGTGCTAAGCAGTATATCTCATTGCCTCTATAAACCATGCAGCTACAACGATTTGTTTTGTACGTGTTTCTTGAAAAAGTAACAAAATTTTATTTAATTAAAAAACTCCCACAAACCCCTTGAAATTATCAAGTGCAGATGTTGTGATTTTTTAAAAAAATTAATATTCTTGAATACTTAATCTTTTAATAGTGCCATATACAGAGTCAAGTAGTTAATTGACATTTGGATTATGATCATGAGATGCTGTACAGCATAAAAAATGGGATATTTTTACTGGTGTACTGTATCCAGGTCCCTCAGAGATCTTACATGTACATAAGACTGCTGCAAGACCTTATGCCCCTGTGTAAATCTTGTGAGACTGAAACATTAATAACTGAAATTAGTTAGTGATTGTGTTGTTAATGCTTTCAAAATGAAAAAGGGCTTAATATTGCTTTGCTTGAGGGTATTGATGGCCACTGTTATGTGGGGTGTATGTTTTGTTTATTTGCAAGGCTGGTTAGTGGTGATGGATACACTCACCTCTTTCATTTAGGGTAAATGGAAAGAGCAGTTAAGTGCTCCTTTGTGTGGTGATGGATGAAACAGGAGCCAGTCGGGACCCAGGGCAATGAGCTGTGCAAAATAATGAGCAACGGAGCCAAATGGACGAGGGTTTTCCTGCAGATTAATTGCAAACTCCGGGTTGACTGGTTAATGCCATACTCTTCCATGCTTTTGAGAAGGAAAAAAATTAAGGGAAAACCCTGCAAAAAGGGAAAGAGGCAGTGCTTAGCCTGGGAGAAAGCCATGAGCAAGAGCTTCCAGTGGGAATGGTGCTCACTGGGAAGGCAGTCTTGGACTTCTGAGCAGAAAACATTTCTGTTTGGGTTTTTTTTCCTTGTGTGTTGAGGAAGCAGAGATGTGTATACTTTTTCTTTTTTTTTTTTTTTTTTTTGGTGGTAAATAAGCAGAACTGCACCAAAGAAACACTTGATTTGTCTCAGCTTGTTTTCTTCCCATTGGGAAACAAGTGGGCTAGTGAGACTTGAGGAGAAAAGGGAGCAGCACACTGAGATGTGAAATGTTTTGGTTTTCTTTTGTATTCCACAGGTCACAATGTAAACCAGACTTCTGTGATAGGCATTGTGGGAATCAGGAGGGACAGCAAAGGTTAGGGTGCTTGTGGTTGGATTTAAAGTCTTAGAAACAAAATTACTTGATTAGTTTACTTACAGCAGTTACAAGCAACACCTATTAACTGTGAGTGGAGCCTGAGTGCAGCTGGTGGCTTGACTCGTGTAGGGCTCAGCAGGCGCATTAAAAATGATGTAGGACACCATTTCAGTGTTATTATTTTACTGATACTGCTGAAAAAAAAAATAGACTCAAGGATTTCTAGAATGAGAATGCAAAGGGTTCCCTGCAGGGAAAAAAGTCTCCGAGGGTTTTTTTTCTGACATTGATGAGAGCAAGTTGGACACTTGGGATTTATGGTAACCTCCTGACAGCAGGATAATGCCTTGGGGAGGTGGGCTAAAAACTGCCAACATACTCTTTGTTAAAGAAGAGTGGACTGTGTGAGTCATTGGGGATGAAATACAGGAGAACAGTATTCATTCTCAGGCAGCAACACATCACTGCCCACCAAATAGGTTTGATGTTTACTCTATTGTAAAATTTTTCTCTTCACTCGTGGATTTGAGAACATCTTGTTCTCTACAACTTAGTCACAGATGTGTCCCGGTACAATGACTACAGAAGTCCAGTTGGAAGAGCTGATAGCTGTATCTATTGAAATTCATGTTGCAGCATGATTTTTATTTTTTACAGGAGTCATTGTTCTGAAGTGTTAAGCACTTGTGAGAGGCTCTTCTCGTTTGTCCCTTCAAAAATGTCATTGATGGGGAAAACTGGTTTTTACTAGTGTATAATATTCTGCTTTTTCTATAGAATGGTCTGTCTTGACTGGTGCATTGGTTGTATTATACAGGTGCTCGCTTCAGTTTTGACAGTAATAAAGGTACACAGAGCACTGTGGAAAGATTTTTCTTTGTCTTTGTTTGATTTCTCTTTGTATGATTTTATATCTGTATGATTTCCTTTCCATTAGTAGTGGAAGACACCAAAACTTTAGGTGATCAAGCCAAAGTTGCCTGAACCTGGGGGTAAAACTCTCAGAAGAATAGGTTGTCTTGTGATCCCAGTAATGAAATGGAGAAAGAGCTGCTTTCAACTGACAGCTGGTAAAGATTTAAGTTCAGAACAAACAAAGTAGTGTTATACTCCAAGGTACTGCCCCTTTCACAGGAGAAGAGGGTTGCAGAGTAGGACAACCTTTTTGGGAATGGAAGGGAAAAGAAACTGCTGCAAAGCAGCCCATATAGCCCTTGTATGCACTGTGTGTTTAAAGGCTGAAAGTTAACCTGGTCAAAGGTTTCAATCCACCTTCACAACAGGATTTCAGGACAAAGTAGTTCAAGATACTGGGTGGGAACTAGAAGAAAGGAGCAGAGATTCAGTAGTTGCTGATTTGTTTAAAAAGCAAACAAATACTATTCAAGACAATGCTGGATTTCTTCCTTTTGAGTGGGAACAACATCAGCGTGTTTTGCCTCCCTTTCTCTGCCTGCATTTGCCTGTGTTTTCTGTATGAAGTTACACCACAGCTCCATTCCCTGAACCCTACAGAGCACATGTGTCCCAATCCCACAGGCAGCAGGGATGGATCCTCATGCAGCCTCTCAGACACCAGCACTGACCCCCGAGGAGATCAGAGATTCAGTATTCACGGAGCCCTGGGCAGAGCAGGTTTGCTTTGAGCTCTGCCACGGAGGGAGGAATAACAGAGCAGCAAAGGCAGGGATTTTCATTGCCAGGCTTTGGGAGTCCTTATGCATGTCTCAAAGAAGAACAGCCCTGAAGGCAGAGATGCTCTTTGGGTGCTCGTTTCTCCTCGTATCTATGAATCCTGAACAACCCCCCAGTGCATAACATGTAGGTCTGACATCAGCACGCTGAAGACCAAGCTGAGGCCCTAGGCCAAAAATTCCATCTGGCCACTTGGCCCTCGCTGGGCTGCAGTGAGGAGCTGGCAAGGCTGATCTGTGAGGATCTGCAGGCTGGGTGGGTTTTACGTGGAAGTGGAGCAGATCCTGCTCTCTGCTCGTGTAGACGCAGTTTGACAGGATCGCTCGGTGGTGTAAAGTGACTGTGGGAGGCCGTGGGGCTTCTGGGGTCAACCTGTGTTAATGTGTTTTGGCTGTGCAGTGGCATCCCAAGCAGAGAGCAGGGGGAAAGGAATTGCTGCTGAAAATTTAATTTGAGTGGGGTTTCACAGGTAACAACCATTGCTCAGTACCAACTCTTGCTTCTGGGGGCTTGGAACAAATTCTCCAGTCTTCCCCAAAACCTTGATATAGATAGATATGCTGCCTGCTTTTGCAGCTAAATATTCAGAGATAAATATTCTTCAGCAGTGCATTGAGGGGGCGAAGAACAAAAAATTTCACTTATGGAGTGAATTTCCCGGCTTCCTGTCCTGAACTGTGTCTGCTCAAGGACCGTGGAAGGTGACCCTCCGCTCCTCATGGTGTCACCTCACACGGTCTGAACCTGCCTGGTGTATTATGAAGTGCCTTTTCTGAAGCACAAAATCAAGTCAATACATGAGAATCTCGCCTTTCATTTTGCAGCAGAGCAGGGAAGAGAGGAGGTGGGAGAGAAAAGCACGCCCTTAAACCAGCTCAAAATAACAATCAGAAAGTGCACCGAAAAATTACCACAAGCTTAATATTTTTTCAGACTATGTGACTTTTTAAGCCAGCCACATGACTCTGGGGTGGGGAGGGGGGTGGGGTGGGCTGAGTCATAATATTTGAATACTACAGATTGGCAAAGCCGAGCCTCTCTGTTTCCCGGGCGGGCGTAATTACTGCGAGAGAGTGAATTGCTTCCCTCGGAGCTTGGAAGGGAGTTGTAGAGCAGAGGAGTAGCTGTGACTCAGACGCGGGGATGTGTGTGAGTCACAGTGACTCTCGCTCGGTAATTGCTTGCTTAGGGCAGCACTTAAAATCTCACGGTCCATCCCCACGGAAAGCTGGGTGTTTGCAGCAGGGACGGATGCAGCTTTAAAGGAAATCATGTTTCTGGCTCAGACAAAGAATGAGCCGCGGTATTGTGCTGTCTTACAGGTGAATTAGAACCTGAATGCAAATGCTTTGATTCCTTGCCTGCCACGTAGGCTGTTTTCAGTATTTGAATGAATTCTAACCCCTAATTGCTCAAGGTATCTGGGGAGGAAATCTCAACATAGTCTAGAGGAGGAGGAAAGTTTGAAGAGTAATGATGGTTTGAGGACTTGAGGTTTTTGTCATAGTTTTCATTGCTTTTAAAAAGTATTTGTCAATCCTGTTTGCAGAGCAGGCATTTTAATGAGTAGCTGGCGTTGTTATTGTTTATTGCTTTCATGTGAGATCTACTTTATTTATTTGTTTGGATCTCAGCCTAACAGTGGATTACTGTTTTGTCCATGTCTGGTTTAAAATATTTGATTTAAGCTTTCAGCATGCAAATTAATCTTCACGTATTTGTAGATGGAGAAACTGTGCAGGTTTCTATTTATATGACATTAAAGATAAGGGACAAGGAGCAATGAAAATGGAACCAAATATTTACTGTTGGGAAAAAGAGAAACAGCAACATCTAAAATTATATTCTGTGTGAATCAAATGAGAGGGAAAAGGCCTGTATGAATGTAAAGTTGTCTTTGCTGCCTCTAGGAGATACTTGTAGGTGCTGCAGAGTTTAAATTGAAATTCAGTTTGAATAAAATCTGGGCATGGGCTTCATGAGAATACAGATAGGAAGCTGTGTATGTTGGAGATGTTTGTATTAAATGTCTGTTGTGCAGTCTGTGATTTCCCTCAGGGAGTCAGGAGAGGGATCGTGCTGGGGAAGATGGCACTGAGACCTGCACTGCTGGTAGACTGGGCAGAGTGGTGGGTTGGTACCTCTGCAGCATCTGAGTTTGCATTGGCCCCAAAGAAATGCTGCTTGGAGCATCTGGTGTGTTTATTCCTGAGCTTCCAGAACAAAATGAGCTGCTGGGCTTCAAGGACATCCTGGTTGGCTACAAAACTTCCAGATAAGCTTGGCCAGCTCCCCAGGTTTTATTTCAGCGAAATTTCTCATTTCACTTTTATGTGTGTCTGAAACGGGGTCGAAAGCCACAGACTTGGATGCCATTTTGTGGAGGAAATTGCACAGCTCCTACTCTGAAAAGCGTTTAGAGACACTTTTCAGAGCAAACTGGTGCCCCAGCTGGCAGGGGCTCAGCAGCCAGGGCTGTGCCAAGGCAGTTCCTGCCAGTCCCGCTCCCACCACCACCAGAAAAGTGTGGATTTCTTTCCACATCCAAAGAGACCAGAGTACAGAGGTGTCCACATCCAGGGAGACCATTCAAAGAGACAAGGGAGAGGGGGAGGCATCTCCTCAGCTGTATTTCCCACTCCTTGAGTAGAAATATCTCAATTGTTACGATTCCTTGGTGAAATCACTGCCACACTCAATGAAATTGCTGTCAAATTAGTCCATCCCCAAGTGATCCAAGGGTGTTTCAAGACTAGAAGGCAGTTGAGGGAATTTAGAGGGGATTTACTGTCAAAGGGATTCTGGTATTTTAACAAGTTTTATTGCTTTAAAAGCAGTTAGAAAACAATCTGCCATTCAAATACTACATCATAAGATTGCTTGGCTTAATGGTTGAAAATGATGAGTTGTTTCCTCCTGGGGAGGAAAAACTGTACATTTGAAACATGAGAAGAAGATATGGAGCGCCTTGTTCTTGACTTTTCATATTAGAGTCCATATTCTCTTATTTTTAGTAGAAATACTAGTTTTATCAGAGGTGAGATTTCACAGTTACTGTAGTGCAAGTGACACTGAGAGGAGAAAAGGTCTCTGTTTTCTTCCACACCTTTTAATTTAGAGAGGTCTAAAAATATTGGTTTTTTTTTTTCAGAAAGGCTGATGTTTGGGTGCTCCTCTTCCAGTGTTTTTTCTATTTGTCTGTCCTTTTGTGTATTTTAACAGCACAGTACTGCGCTTGTATCTTCATGCTCTGTTCATGCTGCACTTGGCATAATTAAAATGAGCTATGCAGATATTTTGGTATTACTTGTACACTGGGACTCTCCTGTGTGTCTAGTTATCCATATCCAAATGTGCTTATTCAGTGGCCCTGAGGTAAAATCCTTCAGCATTAAATTCAATCAGGGTCCTTGTGGAGTTCGGTGGCCCAGCATTTAATTTCACCAGAAGAAAGCTACAGTGGCAACTGCTGATCCCATGAGCATTCTGCTTCTCCCTGAAATGGTGATGACTTATGGGCTGTGGAGAACCCTTGAAATGAGGAGTTCCCAGTCCTTTGGGATATTGCAACCTCTGGTTATTAATTCTGGCAACTCCACTGACCTCGGTCATGTCGGTAAGAGCTGACACTAGAACAGTGAGAACTGAGTGTCTCAGAAAACTGAGTTTCAAGTATTTTCCTGTCTGTCCTGAGGTTTTGTTCATTACTTCATCAGTCTTGTCCTGGTGGGCTCACACTGCCATCACATCAAGTTCTGCAGGAGCTGAGTGAAGTCCTCGTGTCTGGAGACAAATGAATCTCAGAGCACGTCACAAACTCTGATGTGCAGTTTGGAATCTCTGCTGGATTGTGCTTGTAACGTGTTTAACAGTGCTTTGCCAAAACTTCATTGCATCCTAATAAACAACAATGCTGCCCTACACAGTAATAAGTTTAGTTAAAATCAGTGCAATAAATATGGACTTTACCGTTAATTGCTTTTCTCCTCCGGACTTTAAAAGTACACTCTAAAAATAGAAATGTTTTGCTGGTTGATGCCCGTCCTTTGCTTTGCCATTTTGAAGGTGACCCTGGTCTGGTTTGACACTCGAGCAGCTTAGATTTTACTCTGGAGTAAAATCAACTTTTATAGGCAATATTGTTTTAGAGTTCTGTTTTTTATTTGAGCTAAGCCAGGCTGCCTTTCCTGAGGCAGCTGCACAGTGAAACCACCAAGCCATTGTAGAGAGGATGGGCCTTCTCAGGAATACATCTGAAACTGCCAGCTAGAGCAGAGCTGATGGCACTTCAGTTAACACAATTTCTTAATTAGTGCATTCAAAATGTAGTACTGCTGGACACTGGCTTAGTTTTCTTCTCTGTGTCCTGCTTTGCTGTATTGATGCATTTTCACATCTAAAAATATCTGAGCTGTTTCCATGATACACTGCACTTCAGCCTGCATGGAAAACAGGTCTCTGTTTGACAAAGGAATATCTGCATTATATCCCCCAGCACAGGGAGCCTCTGGTACCTTCCCTTGCTTTTTATGATTGAGGAGGAGGTTTGGTGTGAGAGTTTCTCGCCTGGTGACAAACCACAGTCTGGGACAAACCAGTTATGAGGGAAGTTGTGCCTGTGATATCCACCTTGAGTTCAGCTTACAGGGTTCATTCCTCTCTCCTTCCAGGCTGGGACAGGCTTACCCCTGCTCTGCACCCTCCTCTCTGTGCTCCCCTATTACCATTCCATGTGGGTGCCTGACTGGAACAGGCAAGTCAGAAAATACTCAGAAGGAAAATATATTGTTGAAGACAAATATAAGGGTTTAAAGGTTCAGAGAATCTCCTAATGACTTTTGTACCAGTGCAGCTCAAGCTCTGGCAGGAGAGTTGGGGTATTTTTTCTCTCCCTTTGGGCACTGAGGGGGTGAGTTGATCAGCTTGTGCAAGGACAGAGTCTTGCAGTCTCCAAGATGAAATGCTTCTTTTTGGGTGTCTTTGCTCCTCAGATGAGCTAGTTTTGAAACCCAGCTCCCCTGCAGTCCTGTTCTCAGTAAGTCCCATCTGGGGAGTCACAAAATCAGAGGCAGAGGGGGTCTGGCAAGGTCTCCTCCTCTCAAATGAAGGATGGTTCACAGCCACAGTGTGAAGGCAAAGTGATGGTGTGGAGCTAAAGAGGTAGTTCTAGCGGTTGGCAAGGGAAATCAGGGCTTTTTTTTGTTTGTTTTACTGTTTTTTATTGTTTACTTTTTAAAAAAATATTGTACCTCCATTACCCCAAGGAGGTGGCAGGGCTGGCAGAGCACATGCTACTCCAAAGGCTGCTCTGCCACGATCCCCCACCTGCTGAATGTGAGCCTTGGGTCTGGTGTGCTTGGCACGTGGTCTGCAGGTGCCCGTGTGGTCCCTGAAACCCTCACAGTACTGTCGTGGGTCTGCAACAGCTCAAGCTGAGTTCAGTAAAATTGATTTGAATCTGCTCCAGGATAGCTGGCAGAAGAATTTGGTCTGAAATAGCATCATTCTTACCCTCTGTGGTGCAGCTTATTGGATGCAGTGCTTAATTTTAAGAGTTTAGCATGAAGCTGAGTAGGAAAGGGTTTTCCTGTCCCAAAAACTCATTGTGATTTCCACCCCTCTCCCAATACCCTTCTTTGATAAGACTCTTAGAGGACTTTTGTGGGAGCAGTGGAGAGCACTAGAGAGCAGTGGAAGAAAGGTGAGACATCACCAAGCAGGAAAATGCAGCTGTCAGGCTCAGACACCCCAGTCCAAGTCTGTGCCTTGCCCCCCTCCAGTGTTCAAGCCTGCCTGTTATTGCAGAGTTGGTTGCTCAGACTTCACCATCCCACTTGAAATTACTGACTCACCCAGGATGAAAAAAATCATTCCTAATGGAGATTTTTAAAAACTGCTATCAGTCCTACTGAAAAAAAATATAGCAAGTTGACATGTCTAATGAAGGTAAAAAACCTCATCAGAAACTTTCTGCCATCTGTGGTTTGTTATCCCTACATAAAATGCATATTAGCTACTTGTTTACTTCTGCTGTTTTGGAATTGTAATGAAAAGTGATGCCAGCACCTTGCCCCTTCATAAGTAGAGGCTGATTGTCAGCAATAGCAGCTTGATCCAGGATTTCAGGTACCTTTAGTTCTACTTACAGCTGTAATTTATGACCGACATTCTTCTGTTGGTTCATACAGGGATGAAGATATAAAATACCAACTTAAATATTTATGTAGGTAGCACATCTTTGTGAATATTTCTTCATGGTAAGGAAATGCTGTTTAAAGAGCAATACATTGCAATTCAGTGGGAATGACTGTGTGAAAGCTGTCAATGTTTTGAACAAAATCTGTGAATGCCATAAAGTGTTAGAATTACTCATTCGCCAAATCTGTGCTTTGGAAGGGAGCAAAATGTCTTAGTTAATGATACTTCAGTAGTGACAAAGAATTTGTCCAGAAAATTGGCACATCAGCTGAGAATATCTGGTGATTGAGCTTAAGCGCTCAGGGGCTCCGTGTTTCGTCAGTGCATTTAATTCCAGCTGAGGGGACAGACCTTGAGGATGGAAGCTGAATAAAAACCAGGCAACGTCCACGTACCTTGCTATCACGTATAATTGGAGACCTGATGATGCTCCACTTTCCTCATTTGCCAAATCTGACAATTACAAGTGTCTTTGCACAAGCTCTCGTTCCCTTCCTGCTGACTGACAGCTGCCCAGTGCATTTGCATGCATAAATCCACAGTGCATAAATCCATTTTGCATGCAAACACCTCAGATGAAAAAGAAAGTTGCTTCTGCAGAAATTTTGGATCTGCAGTGTGGCAAGAGTTGCAAGAACTGATTTGTATGTCTGCTCTCTTTTGCCCCACTTCCCCCGAAAATAGCTAGCAAAAAGGGAGGAACACACTTTAATAAAGTCTTATGGAAAAGGTAAGAACAAAATTAATCTGGAAACCCGTCTGCCTACCACAGGTTTTATTGGGATTTTTTTTTTTAAAGACAGTGAATTCTACTGATTGTAAAATATTAAAGTTTAAGAATACATTAAAATTTAATGAAAATGTCTTAAATAGCAAGCTGAAGAGCCAATGCTATCTAATTTTTTTGTGTGTGTCTGATGAAATCGAACTACAGCTGAAATCTCTGCAAACCCTTCCCTTGTCTTTAATAGATATCAGAGCAGGCTTTTAAAGGAGTGGGTCTATTTACTAAAGGTCAGACACATTTGTAATGAAAATTCCATTCATCAAAATGCATTTATATTGTGAAAAGAGCTTATTGCTTCAGAATGGATTTTTCTCCCTCCCTGGATAAAACAAACACCCCTGAAAAGAATGACGGGAACATTTCTCATGGCACCCAAAGGTCAGTTCACAATATAATAGCCCTAAGGGCTTACTCAGCTGGATGAGGAAGCTCTGCTCTTGCAAATAAACAGAGAGATATGTGGGCATTAATATCTATTTGAAATAATCCATCAAAGCTGGTGTTTATGGTTTTGATAGTAAAATGTACTCGGTGCTGAAGAACCTTGCAGAGAAAAGCTTACTGGTGGATTGTCTTCTTTGAGGGATTGAGGAGGTCTGGCCTTGGCTCTCTTGGTATCTGCAGGATCATATAATTATTGTAGCTTTTCCTCAGAAATGGGTTTTGCTGAATTTCGATAAAGGTTTTTTTTTTCCTCCTTCTTCCTCCGCCCCCCTGAAAAATTGCTGCTGTTTTGATTTAAATAAATAAATAAAATTTTTTTAAAAATCAAAGCTCACAGACAGTTGGAGCCCGCCAGAGTTCAAGGAGCATCTGGATGATGCCCTTAGTCATATACTTTAATTCCAGGTAGTCCTGTGAGGAGCAGGGAGCTGGACATGGTGATCCTTATGAGTCCTTTCCAACTTGAGATATTCTGTGACTCCAACTCCCAGAGTACTTCAGTACAAAACTGGGAACGGGGCACTTCAGAGCTCTCAAAGTTCCCACCGAAGGTGTTGGTGGTACATTGATGCTGTTACAGTGCTGTGGATCTTGAAAGGCACTCCTCCCCCTTGTAAAGAGAATATTTGTTATGCATTTTATAGTCTCAGGCATGGCCATCTGCTAATATAGTCAAGTAGACACAATAAAGGAGGTTTATATCTTTTTAGGTTCTGTTACTTCGGGTTCTATTTTTTGATGCAGTAGGAGCCGGCACAGCTGAGCTGAAAGACTCTCAGGAACATGCCATGCATTTCATAGTGGCTGTGACTACAGCAAATTTGCTGAAGGACTTGAAATCAAGGTGGCACATAACAGAGAATTTGAAATGGCTGTTGCCCTGCCTTTGGCCAGGGGCGGTTCTGAAGCTCTTTTTTATGTGAGAGACTCGAGACGCTTTTATTCCGAGGTGATGTAGCCTGTGAGGCACAAGTGGTGTGTGAACTGCACTGAGATGTGAGTGGTCAGTACCAGCACCTCTTTTGCCAGCAGAGGTATGAAAAGCTTTTAATTGCTGTCTGGAGGAGGGTCTGTCGTGTTCAATTTGTCTCCTGATGCTTGGCAGGCTAATATCTGCATTAAATAAGTAATGAAAGAAACCCCCTAATTTTGTGTAGAGAGAAAACTTCAGCTCTCCAGAGGTTCAATTTCTTGACTTTCCCGTAGGATGTCAAAGTTGGGAGCTGAAGGCTGGGAAGGACTCCCAGGTAAATGAGCTGGGCAAACTACTCTGGCAAGCAACCACACTGTTTATTCTGTATTTGTCCGAGTATAAACGCCCTTGAATTCAAAGTATTTCTCACTTTCCAGAGAACAATGGGACTTAATCCAATTCAGCCCAGTGTGGGACAGGTCAGCGGGAATGTGGCCCCATCCAGAGCCCAGTGGTGGAGAAATACAGTGATCCATGTTCCTCCTTGGCCTCTGGACCAGGCAGGAGGAGGGACTGAGGGGCTCTCCCAGCTGTTTTTGCTGCCTGATGCCCTTGGTTTGTTTGAGGGTTTTGTTTGTTTCCTTAGTTTTATGGTTTTTTTTTTAACCTATTTTGTTGTATTTTAACCTCTCAACCTGCATGCCAGAAAGGCTTCTAGTTACTTGTTTTAAAGACTCTTGCAAGATCTGATTCAGCTTGGCTTTTTGCAGTCCTCTCCTGCAGACAAAGTGACTGTGGTATCTCTGTGCCCTCCTGCTGTGGTTGGTGTAAACTGAGGAGCAGGAGGACGGTGCCTCCTGCTCATCCTGCTCCAGCACTATGAATTTCAGCATGTTAATTATGTATGATTAGCTCTCCCTGCCATGTTTCTAATTAGCTGTGGTTTATGCCAAGCTTTTCCCCGTCTTAATCCTTCTCTGCTACTGTTTTGAGACTTCTCTGATAGCTGAAGCAGCTGAGTTGCTGTATCTCGTGGTGTCTGTGCTACTGCATGTTTTGTTTTCATTTCCCTCATCCCCTGAAGAGCGTAGAAGGAAGTGGGGCTCTGAATGAGGAATGGCGAAGAAAGATGGGCACAGAAAATTGCCCTCTCCTTTCTGATTTTCAGATTTTCTGCATGCTTGGGACAGGTCCTCATTCACCTCACTCCCTTGATTTTCTCATGGTTGTCTAGCAAGCAGATGGCTGGGGTGTTTTCCTGAATTCTACACACATCTACGTAATAGATTTGTTCAATCCCCCGTGGTATTAATTTGTTCTTTTTTTTCCTGTGGGTTTTTTTCATGTTTTAGTAGCTTTTGCTTTCAACTGTGAGGTCAACAAAATTTTCTTTATTATTTAATGTCTTACTCCACCACAGTTGCATGATTAGATAGCAAGTGTTTAATAATTAAATTCTGGCAAGTTGACTACATATCTTGGTGTCTGTAATACCTGTCTGGCCACAACTAATAAAAGGGAATATACCCCTGTAATTATATAATCTTGTTAAATATCCATGACCTTGAGGAACAGTAATAAGTAGGTAAATAAGAGTATTAGAGCACTATCTCTGTGGGTAGAAGGATCTTCTTGGAATTGTGCAGGATATTTTGGCATTAATAGCACAGCAGGTGATTCCAAAATGAAAATTTTCAGTAATAATTGGTTAATTTGTTCTTTTTAGCTAATGCATTTTACAGCCAGTGCAATAAACATTTGCAGTTTGTAACACATGTTCAGAAGATCTCTGGTAATAGAAACTGTTGGGTTATCATGTGCTTCAGATATTTTTAATATCTCCTCATAAGGCAAGCGCATTTACTGAAGTCACAGCCTAAATGAATGACCATGGGGAAACCAAAAATAACAAGAGTGTAATCAGATGATGCAGTAGCCCCCCCTCAGTATCAGGATGTAATTCCTTCAGGCACCATCATCAGTGGGCGCTGATAGACAAGCACCTGGAATGAATTTGTGCCTGTATCCAAACAGAGCCTGAGTCCAAACCTGTCTGACCTTGTGATTCCTGTTTCCCCATTACCTGAGGATTTTACAGGTGTAAGGGGAGGAGCTTTGGAGGTCAGAAAACAACAGTAAGGTCTGATCTGAGGTTCCATGTGGAATAAGAAAAGTATCTAGCAGGCTCAATTGCTTGATTATCAGGAGCATGTGATGGGAGTAGGTAAAGTCTTGGCAGAGCTGACTGGAAAAGCTCTGTTTTGTTGAAGCCCAAGTTGTGGGTATTTCTTCATCAGTTTAACTATTCTGACATATTTTCCTGAGGGGAGAAAATTATCCCAACATAACACACTTGCTTTGAAATAACATTAAGTTCTGGCTTGAGGAGTTCAGCCTGTGTTCTATACTGAAGATATGAGATAGCTCTGATTTCTGTTAAAAAGCATCTCTGAGGAGGAAAATGGGCCCAAATTAGTTTCCACAGATGATAAGTAGCAATTCACGGGGAAACTGCATGATGCAGCTGGAGGGTCTGTCAAGAGGAGATGGCTTTGCTGAGAGGGAGACACAGGGATCACAATGAGGCTTTGGGAAAGATGAGGGGGACGAAGAGCAAAAAGAAAACTGCAAATCACAGGAAAGTGTGTGCTGGGGGTGGGGGGGGGGGAACAGAAGAGAGTTGTGCTGTAGTTTCTCTTGTAGTGATTCTTCTCCTGGTAACTTTCTCCTGTCAGATGTACACAGGGAGAAGGCATAGGAATGTCCTTCATCTCCACAGCCCTGGCTCTGTTCTGCCATCCCTCCTTCTCAGATTATGCTGCAGAAACGTAATTGCCACATGTGTATCATGCATATATTTCTATAAAAATAACTATTAAAGTGCATACAGGAAACTTTGTGTTCAATGGAAAAAAAAAACCCCAAATCACCTTTGCATGTCTTTATGGTGAATTTAAATGGAGAACTGTGCTGGCATAGTTCAGCCTCAAAAGGCAAGTGTTACCCACGTTGGTTTGGTGGTTTTATATTTTAAGCTACCATTTTCCTTTTTGTCAGCAGCAGCTCTGATGCTCCAGAGAGCTGAGCTGGGCTCTCATGTCTCCAACTTGCTTCACCACCTTTGCCTGGATTCTCTGGATCTTGTAAAAGGAAGCAAAGGCACTTTGTGGCATGCTGAGCTCTCCCAGCCGAGGTCTCTGCCTCGGCTGCTTGAAACGCTCTCCCCTGGCTGTCTGAAGATCATTCCCAGCCTTGAAATCCACCTGGGTATTTTCCTCCCACTCTGAGTTTCTGCCTCCTCGCATCCTTTGTTTCTGTCTCATTGTTTCAGGTCTTCCTGGGGGAGTTCTCAGCCTTTTTCTGTAGAGGTTTTTTTTTTCTTTTTGTTTTGCATTAATAATACTGGAAGGGGCTGGGGGGGCGGAGGGGAAGGAAGCCTCAATTCTGCTGGAGTTTTTCCAAATCGGTTCATCATCATTAATCTTCCAATGTTATTTCCCTCCCTTAAAGCTTCTTGGTTCATTATTGCCATGAAAAAAAGAGGAACCCTTTGTTCAGTAACAAGGGAATTTGTGTCTGTCAAGGCAGCAGCTTTTTGCTCCAAATTCCATATCTAATTTTGCAGAAAAATACTGTCAGCAAATTGCTTGAGGTATTGCAGTGAAACACAGGGTTTATGTTACCAGCAAACATTCATGCTATTATGTAAATCTTTGCAGAGCTCTATTATCAGCAAAAGAAATAAATGGACTGACCAGAAAATACACCCGAAATCAGGATGCAATGGGCACCAAGGAGAACTGGCTGGTGACACTGTAAAACAATCAGCCATCTGCTTAAATGACACTTCCATTTTATTATACACAGAGAATTCAGCTTGATTCATTAATTATTGAAAAATAACTTTGAACAGAAGAATGCTTTCCCCGTATGTGGAATCTGTGCTTGCAAAGCACAAAATCCCAGCGGTTCAAAATGGAAATGTTTGTTGGCATCCTTAGCAGGTCTTCCCTGCCAGTGTGTAGAGTCCTCAGCATCTGATTTCCTACATCTGGGCTGCCCAGCTTGGTTTGCAGGGGAACCACCAGCAGCAGTGAATGCAGTGACAGCTCACCTGGTGCCTGTGGCTCTTCAGGTGCCCCCAGAGAGGCTGGTGCAGTGGCCACCCCCAGTGAGCTCTGAGCTGACTTAGCCAGGATTCCTTTAGCCAGGGCTCAGGCCCCAGGTACTCAAAAGGATCCAGTTTCTAGCTGGAGGCCAGTAAATGCAAAATACTATACAGAGATAAATATCACTATTCCAAAGTCTGAATTTTCTCCAGCCTCTGGAAAATAACTCTGTGACCATCTCTCTCTTCCAAATGCTGCTACGTTTATCAAAATGGGCATTATATTTAGAAACTGGGTTGTCGTGTTCTAGCATTTTGAACTGTTTGTCTTCGAGTCCTCAGGAGCATTGCACAGATCCCTGGAAAGACCTGGATCTAGAAAAATGGGGTAAAAATTTCCCAAATGTCACTTCTGTGCCACCAAAGCTCCAAAAAAATTTGGTTTTGAGTTCTGCTCGGGTTCTTCCCCAATTATTTCTTACTGGATGGGGCCCAGAGAGCCTGGTGTCCCGAGGACTTCACAAATGCAGTCAAATACTCACTCAGCCCAGCCCACGTGCTACCAACTGCCTCCCCCAGACATATGGTGATGTTTTTTTGCCTCTCACTATATAAGGTTGGAGTAGGGCAGAAATGCTTCCCCCTCCTTCTCAACGGAATAAGTGTGAGAGTTTTTCTAAATTAAAACAAAAACAACTTCTACTCGGGAGCGTGACTAATGGAGTGTGACCCGAGTGACTTACAAGATGTGCCAGGCAGGAGTGGATCCCTGGGCCTGGCTGTGCTGTGCAGTTGCTGGCTGGGACCTGCATTTCTGCCTCTGTGGTTCAGACGTGTCCAGAACTCCCAGCAAAGGTCGATGTCTCGGTGCACACAATGAGACCTGACCCTGTAAGGAGGAGATTGGTCATCACAACTCTCCTTGAAATTCAGTGTTGAGTTTTCAGGCCACGTTGCTGCTGCCTGGGAAGAAACTCTCTTGTCTTCTTTAGCAGTGAAATTCCTCCAATGGCTGCCAGTTCCCCTGGGTGGCAGAACCAGAGAGATGATGATGATTACAGTAAAATTTTTGTGTTGTTTTTCTCCTTAAAGACATTTCTTTGCTCTAGTCCTACCTTCAGCAGTCTCATATGCTTCAGAAATGTTCTATATAGAGATTGTCACTGCAGCCACTAAAGTCCTTTTGCTGGTGGAAATTAGAAGCCCAGTTGCAACAATAACATTGCTGCACCGCCAGCAGAAAAATATTGTCTCGGGATTCAGCTGCCTCTGACAGATGGTGTGTGGGAAGGGGTTGTAGGGCAGGGCAGAAACAGGGCCTTGCTGCCTTGGGAAGGGCACTGTTGGTCTCTGAACTCAGCTGGAGCTGGGAGTGTCTCCTTGCACTGCGACAGAACAACATCACCTGGCTGCAGGGAGGCTTTTCATTCACACAAGCTGCATCTCCAGGTGCTGCTGAGTTCCTCCCAGTGCCCTTAGTGCCTCAGGGGGAGCATAATCCCTGTGTGCCACAGTGGCTTTGCAAAGCTCCCAACTTCTGTGTTCACCCATCTCTGTCGATGATCTGATGCATCTAAGCAATGTGGTTGCAAAGGACTGCTGGAATACAGGAGATGTAGGCATACATAGAAATTGCAGGAAGAGACTGAGCCTGCCTTTGGAGCAAACCCTGGAGAGTGAGCAGCACCACTCTCTGCAGGTTCCATGGCTGGGCTCTGGTCCTTCAGCAGTATTTCAAATATCTGGGGTTTTTTACACCTACCGCTCAGGCTTATTCTTGCAAGCTTTTGGCAACAAAATGGTTGAGGATGGACAATGTTATGATTAAGAGGAGTTAGGACTGGGTTTGAGGATTTGCATTCTCCTTCAGCTGAGGTCTTCCTGTGCAAAATACAGAGGGTCGTTTGATCTCTCTCATTATGCCTTGATTTACCTTTGTGAAAACTGGATAATGGCCTTTACCTTTTATATCTGTATCTATATTGTAGATTGTATGTATGTGATAAGGACGTGGACTTAGGCCTGTAAATACCTGGCCATGCAGATTTCCCACTCATGAATAGAACTTTTGGTTGTTACTGTCCTCCAAATAATTAACAGGATGGCAATTCCTCTTGCATGGCTGTATAAAAATCCCAAATGTAATTTTCAGAGGAAAACATTTTTGGGTTCAGATCTATTTGTTGCAGGCTTGTCATTAAGGATGGTACTGTTTTCTAGCCAGTGCTGTCCTACTTGAATCTTGAAAACATAATATTCGTTTGGGGCTGGGTGGGAGGGGAGGAAGAGAAATTTAAAACTTTTATACTTAATTGGTATTGGGTAAATCTCACAGGTTTTACTCAAAAGTCATCATTGGTTTTAATAGATCTGCTTAACAAGTGTTGGTCTGAAATGCTTTAGGGTAATTAATGCTAATTCTTACATGGCCTTGACACTTCTGCAAGAATTCCTTCTAAAAGAAATAATCAAGGGATAAGTTATTATTTTAGCATATATAATGATGCATTCCAGGAATTAGCGTGCTAGCAACTAGAAAACTGAGTTGAGAGACTCTTCTTATGAGATTAAAGCACTTGTGAATGAAAGTTCCCAGTTGCCTTTCTAACTAACCTTACAAAAATATAATGTGACCAGAATCTACTCTCATGTTCATCCCACAGAGATGGTTGAAAGAAAATATCTGGTTCCCTTTGCTATCTTTGATAAATATGGGCTGAATGAGGAAAGCACTGAAGTATACACTTGGAGAAATGCTTAAGTGTTTTCATCAAGGCCTAAAGTAGTGAATTAGAGCAACTCTCTTACCCTTGTTCAAACCACACTGATGTCAGTGGAAAGACTCTCATTAACCTCTGAGGATTTTGCATTAGATCTGTGGGTAAAATTCTGGTTCCTTTGAAGTTAGTGGCAAAGCTTCCATTAACCTGTGCCTGGGACTTCATTTATTTTGCAGAAGGAATGTTCTCAGCATAAAACATATGACCGTGGCCTGATAAATATAAAGAAAACTGGTGCTATTCATTTAGGAATATCCAGCGCCACCAATTAGCAGGAAGCATGAATACAGGGAAAAAACCCTAATCTAATTATGCCAGAATCCTTGCTGTGTAATAAAATGGAAAGGGTTTCTGCATGTCTTGCTGCAAATGAGAGAGATCAGTATTTAGAGACAGGTTTGAATTTATTGTGATATGTATTGAAAATACTTTTTTGCTTTCAAACTGCTCGGTAACTGTTATGGTCTTCCCAGCCATGAAGCTTCATTTGCCTCACAGTCTGGGGTTGTTTCTCAGCCCTTAGTGATGTTTTGGAGGCAACCTGTTCGTATTTTGAAAGGTGTTATAATGAAACCTGGAAGTTCTGTTCATTCCATGTTCTGAGTCATTTTATGTGAAAACCCGTGAAAAAGAAAAGGAGTCTGAGACATCAAGGACAGATAAAATTGGTCTTCAGAAGTTCAAGAAGAGCAATTGCATCAATCTGGAAGAACATGGTTAGGGCTAGAATTCAGAAATACAACCTGAGGGAGCTGAGTGTGTTTAGCATAAAGAAACCACAGTGAAGTGATGAAATGGCATCCCAAGTCATCTTTTTCCTTTTGAGGTGAAAAAACCCCGAACTAAACACCAGTATAACAATAGAAAATACATTAAGGTCTGTAAAAGATTACATAGTTAATAGGAAAACTTTCTAAAATGGGTCTAGAGGATGGCTAAATTATACTACAGAGAAACAGAGGTATACATATTCCATATTTATTTTAAACCCTGCTATTTCATCTAAGACTTTGGATTAAAAAGGAAAAAGAAAAAATCACAACAGAAATAGCCAGCCCTCAGAGATGAGCAGTTTCCACTGTGAAAAATGTAGCCAGAGGATGAGACTTTTTTTGAAAGCCTGTAAATCTTTGGTAATCCTAAATACCTAAATACAAAAATAAAGGGAGATTAATATTCCAAAGGGCTTATCACCAATGTTTGCAGTGGAAGTCTGAGGGCAGCCTGCAGAGATCTCTAAGGGTGGGCTTTGAGGGGACTTGCAACTCTGCCTCCTCCCTTCTGGGATGTTTGTGAGGAAGGTGTTGTGATGTCAGAGCAGGTCTGCATCCTCCAGAGAGGCAACTCCATCTGGCAGCGTGGCTGGCAGCATATGTCTGCAAGAGAACACACTCTAGAAATCAGGCAACCACATCAAGTCATGGCATGCTTTGTCCCATTTTTGCAGACTCTGACTCAAGTAGGGTGATACACTTTGCTGGAAACTCCCCAGCACTGCCCTGATTATTAGTGCAGATGAGAACTGGAAAACTCATTCACCACGTCTTGTGAGTCACATACCCTGCCTGAGGGCTGGGGGCTGCCGAGTGTCCTAAGTGATACTGAATTTTTGAAGAATTGAAGGTACTCAGCAACCCCTGGGATCATGTCAGGATGGTATCAGGTGGACTTGTTTTGGAGGATTGACTGCAAGGCAAACTTCTGCAATATCCTTCTGTCTTGCACTGCCAGCTCTGCATTCCATGATAACTGCATGCAGGAAACCTACATCCAAACAGGTGACATGACATGTGACATCACAGGTTTGAAAATGTGACTGTGAAATGCTGCATGTTTTTAAAAGAAGATGAGCATTATCTCCCTGCATGAACTGGAGCCTTTTGTCAGAGGTCTCCCTGTGACCCTTCCCCACATGTCCAGTAAACTCAAAAATGAATCATAAGTGCAGGTCTTGAGAGAAGCCAAACAACTGAAGTCAAGCAACCAGTTAATCTGAAAGCACATTTCCCAGTTAATGAAGTGTTCCTGAATGCTGACAAGGAATCTGTGTTGGGAAGCACGTCTTGCTCCAAGGCATCAACTTGCAACAAAAGTCTTGAATGGCATCTGCTGAGGAGCTTCTCAGGGCACCCTCCTGGGTCAGTGCTGTTCCCTTTTCTTGACCAGGCTACAGAAAGTCTACCTAGGCTGTATTTCCCAGGGTTTCTTATGAACTGCCAAGTACAAGAACATAAAGAAGTGCCAGAGAAAATAAAATTACTTTTGCTTCACCTATTTGTTCTTCACAAATCCAGGTTGGCTGTTACTCACCTTGATGTCATCTTCCAGTTTCCTACAGGTTTCATACTGCAGTGTTTCTCTGCATACTGAATGATGTATAAACCCCAAGGTCCTCTCTTGCTTATTTTCTAGCAATCTGGGTTCTCACCTATCTCAGCTTCTGCTCCAAAAACCGAACTAGTTCCCTCAGCATCCCTTTGATTATTCTTTTTCATGACTAAAGGATATAAAATCCTCTAACTTGGTCAAGTATTCCTCAATCTCTTCTGACTTTTGTCATAGTTCATACGCTAATCTTTCTGTGCCAGCATCAATTTTGTTATCTGTCTGATCACAACTAACCTTTTTAGTGAGGACTGAGGCAGAAGAGAAAGTAAATGCTTTGGTCTGCTCAACATCATTTATCAAGCCAGACTTTCCTGTTGAGTAGCAGAGTGACTTTCGCTGACCTTCCCTTTCCTACCAGTATATCCTGTTGGCTTGTTTCATTTTGTGTCTTGTTTGCTCTGCCTTTGTTTTTTTTTCCTCTCTTCTTTACACGCTGCAGCAGTTCTTGGACACAGACTTAGAAATTAGATGAGTAAATTGTATGTTTTCTGATGCCTCTTGAAGGACCCAAAGTCTTTGCAGAATTAGAAATCTTACAGCTGCAGCTTTACCCACAGTCTGCTGTAAAATCTTATGCATTAACATTTAGAAGGAATAATAATCAGAGGATGAAGTGGCATTTGATTACTCTTTTGTGGAATGTTTGCTGTAATTGTTAGGGCACCAGAAAAATAACTTGCCAGGCCGCTAAAGGATGTATCTGTTTCTGGATTTCTAAGCAGTATTTATAATTCAAGAGAGATGCTTATAATATCTGAATATGTATGAGGCTTACCTAAAAAGTATCTTTGCTAGTAGAGGTGTTTTGTGGGGTTTTTTTTTGGTTCTTTTTTTATTGACAGATTTCCTTGATAGGGAGATTTCTGAATAGATATTTTTGTCCAGTTTTTACCCTTCCTTTATCCTTTCCATTAATGCTGTGCTTGAAAAAGCTTCTTTAAAAGTTGTCTATCACCATTATTGTGTTTTTACTATAAACATTGTAAAGCCTCAAAGCTACAATGTCCATACAACAGAAATAATTGACACTGCACATCTATAAACATTAAAAATTCTTTCCCTAAGTGTAATGGGGCTCAGAGAGGTGTTGAGTGCCCAAACCAAAGGAGTTGGAAATCTTAAACTGTTAGAGTCTCAGGGCTGCTGACAGTGTGTGCTACCAGCAGTCCTGGCCTCCCCCTTGCTGACACCATCTCTATTATCTGGTTATTGGCAACTGAACAGGATCAGTCTCTATGCCCCGTGGGCTGATGAAAATTAAAGAGAATACCGATTTTGTGTCTGGCTGGCTGTGATATGAGGGGTTCAAGGTTGTTTTTTTTTTTAAATGATCACTTGTGGTAAAAAGCTGAATGCACCTTTAATGCAGCCACTGAAAATGGTATTAGGAGTTAGTGCCCAAATCCTACTGAAACTCATCTGATACTCCTTGGTGGTAATGAAAATCTCTTCCTCCTAAGCAGAAATATTGATGGGGATATAATGAATTAATATTTACCTGCTTCTGATTCAAGTTTTGAAGATTTGGAAAAGTGCTGTGAGACCAGCTGGTATCCATGGAGTTAAAAATGCTAAACTGCAATATAGGGGTGTCTGGGAAGAATTGCTGTGGGAAAGAGCTGGTGATATTTGCTGGGAATTTAGGTATGTAGCATTAATTCCTATAACTCTTTTTGCAAGACCCTGTACAGATCAGGGGGAGGGCTCCTCTCCAGCACCTACATGGTTTGGGCTGGGGTATTTGACCCCTAAAATCCCTAAACCGACCAAAAAATTGTGATAAAAAACCAACCAAAAAAAATCCAAACCAAACAAATAAAAATCCATTGAAAAAAAGGAAAAGGAAAGACAATTAAGGAAAAAAACCTCCAACTGAAAACCAGAAAAAAGGATCTAGGGATAATGACCTCCATGAAAATGAGAGCCCCCAGGTACCCCTTTGACTGTTGTTGAAAGGATGATGGCTTTGGGTAATAAAAACCACAGTGCTCTTTCCCCACTCCTGTTGCCACCCCACTGGTGACATTTAATGCAGGGAACAGGACCTGAGCCGTGGGGAAATATCACTCCTGTCACTCGGGCTGGGGGACAGCAGGCGGTGAGGAGGAGCCATCCTGCCCAGCTGATGAAAGGAAACTTGAAAGGGGATGAATAATTACTGAAAGAGGCTTCTCAGAGACCAGGGGTGGGAAGAGTGACAAAGAGAGCGCTGGTGCTGAAAGGTGCTGGGGGTGATGTGGGCAACCCTTCGTGACACCTTTCATGGCCCTGGTGCACCCTCCACCCAGGCAGAGCTCCTGTGGCTGCAACCAGGCCCCTCTCTACTCATCAAACACCCTGTGCTGATTTTAATAGGCAAGATGAAACACAGGACAGCTCGGTATAGGTTTAGGTTGAGTCATGGTTATTGAATTTGTCAAGGTACAAAGGTGCTGTTTGCAGCAAAATGAAATAAGTGATAAAAAAAAAAAAAAATCCACAAAGAACAAAAGGACCGGAGAGTAATATTTGTCACACTCTCAACAGTCTTCTGCTGTTTCTGAAAGATTTATATGAGAGGAAAAAAGAGTAAGAAACATGTTGCAAACTTGCAACAGTGAAGTGCCTGAAAATAAAAGAAGTTTAATGAAAGGGAGCA